>NC_056732.1:930409716-930422216 GCF_019279795.1 Protopterus annectens | reverse complement strand
TTAACTGTGGTGACCTTCATGGGAGTAAAGATGTCTTTTATTTTTTCTTCTCAGAGAAAAATCTTAATTCATTAGAACAATTCTATGCTGTGAGTTAATCTGGAGACAGTGCCATTTTTGAAGGAGAATACATAGCTAATTAGCATTAACTGCTTTCCCGGCCTGCCATATTAGCATGCAGCATCCCTATCAAGACTAGTCTTCACACTATGGCCCCTACCAATGGAAAATCATAACAAGAAAGTGGTCTATGGATTGGAAAGGTTTATCACAATTCAGAATCCTTCCATGTTAAGGATTTTACATCTTGGTAAGCTTGTCTCAATCCTGCCCCAAATAATCATGGCCATTTTATTCATATGTACTGAGGGAAGTGAAAAGTAGGCATAGCAATGAATAGTTCTGGAATCAGTTTTGCTTCGAAATTATACAAGGGAAATGTCTGGGAAACCATTAACGTTTTATCACACTGTTAACAACTAAATGAGTATACTGGCTGTTACTAAAATGTAAAGGGGGAAATAGGGAAACAAGCAAATGAATATTTAAAAAGGTAGCCTTGGGAAAATGAACAGATGGTTTCAGTAATGTTTGGAGGCAGTATACTGGAAAGAAAAAAGATCAGTTGAGTGTCACAGATCTGTGATAATAACAAAAACTTCAGCTTTTTTGGTTATACAATCTGAAGAGATTTCAAGTGTTCAGCAGAACAGATCATTTTTATTAGGAGATGAGAGTATAGACAGACAACAATGGAGAAAGTCTATCCTTTAAAAGAAAAAAGGGGATTTCCCCCAAGGGGTGTCATTTAAACAAGGAAATTGATATCATTGCGTAGTTGGCAGCCTATTGCATCTGTAGCATCAGGTTTTTTGCTTTTAATATGTTCTCAAGACCTTCCAGGAACAGATGTCTAGCAGGACAAGCAATTATCAGTTTAACGAGTATATGAATGAAAAAAGGCAACACAGCAGAAACCATAGTGCTGACTCCAGCATTTAAAACAGAATTTTATTTTTATATAAAAGTCTAGAAAACTTTTTTTTGTTTAAGATTCTGCTTATTTGATATGAACCACTTTAATGTTTAGTCAAACGTCATGTCTAGTGCCAAACATACCTAAACAGAAAGGTCAATGAGAGTTTAAACAACTCTACATTTAGTCAGCATAAACTTTACTGTCCGCTAGAAAGTATTGGTCATGGCTTCTAGGAAGAAATGTTTTTATTTCTGTATATTAACATGGCTGCAACAGGAGTGAGTTATTGATTCTCAAGTGAAGTGGTAAGAAAGTCAGGCTTATGCTCCACTACACACACACACACACACACACACACACACACACACACACACACACATACACACACAAATGCTAACAGTCACACACAGAGACACAACAAAAATATCCATCCATTAGGCATATATATGAGAGTAGGAGAGAGTATATATATATATATATATATATATATATATATATATACAGTATTCTTAGTATCTATATCTATATCTATTTAGTCTATATTGACATATTACACACACGATTTTCACATATATATATATATATATATATATATATGTATATATATATATATATATATATATATATATATATATATATATATATATGTGTGTGTGTGTGTGTGTGTGTGTGTGTAAAGTGTGTGTGTGTGTGTGTGTGTGAGAAGATATATATATGTATATATATATATATATATATATATATATATATATATATATATACATATATATATATATATATATATATATATATATATATATATATATATATATGGCAGGTTTACTATCACAATGCCGACGGCATTCAGTATTATCTGATGGAAGCGGCCCGGGTCTAGATGTTCGAACAATATGCTCAATACTCATATTTCGTGAGAAAGATGTTTAACGCTACCATTTAATGCGGACTGACCTGTGCATTCGCATCTAACGCTCGCCTGCTATGAGGGGGATCAAGGTGGTACAGTGCGTTAGGAATACATCCCTTTCCTCACTGTAGTGTGATTCGGAGTTAGAAGAATTGTTGGGTTGGGGTGTGGGTGCGCATGGGGGCTTGTCCCCTGCATAACCGTGTGTTTAGCAATAGTTAGGTAGGTAGTTATGGATGACAGGGGAGGTGGTTACACGTAGTATTGCTGAAATAATGTCGCGAGCCACATTTTCATCTATACCCACAGCTGTTTTCGACATTAGGAAAATTCGGAAATGTTACCGGATTAGATGATTTTCAAACTACAAATTACACTGCACATCGTTATGCAGTGGGGCAAGTCCCCCTGCACCCCTCATGTGGGTTGCTGCGTCCCCAAAACACCCCCTACTTTAACATACTAACTCTGAGATCACACTACAGTGAGGGAAAGGGTTCATTTCCCGATCTCCAATATAGTGTGATTTGCACCGGAAATGCAGAATCTGCAATGAGCAAATACCAATGTGCATTCGCTCAATGTAAATACGGACCATTTTTCTCTGGACATTCTGTGATTTTCAAAATGCACTTCTAATCTTCTTTGGGATTGAACTTGCATATCGTAATCTAAAGTTAAACCATATATATATATATATATATATTATATTTTATATATATATATATATATATATATATATATATATATATATATATATCTATATATATATATTTATACATATATATGGGTCCAGGACTATTCACTGAAAGCACATTTCACGGAAACGCATTTGACTGTGCACAATTCACTGAAAACACAATT
This sequence comes from Protopterus annectens, assembly GCF_019279795.1. NCBI lineage: Eukaryota > Metazoa > Chordata > Ceratodontiformes > Protopteridae > Protopterus > Protopterus annectens. Next base: position 930,419,466 of record NC_056732.1, on the reverse strand, counting down.
TACTGAAACATATTTCACTAAAAGTTATATATGGCCTTTTCCCCACTGTAGTGCGAACCTGGAGTTAGAATATATAGTAAGGGGGGGGTGGAGGGCGTAGCCCCCTCACCTATTTTAAATATTTTGAACTATACACATGGATACTTGCAATTTCAATAAATTACTCTTTTCTAAACTTAATATATATACAAACTATAGTGGGGGCTATGCCTCATTAATTTCTCTAATGTGGGCAGCCGTTTTCCTTACTATATTCTAACTCCAGGGTCACACTACAGTGGGGAAAAGGCCATATATAACTTTCAGTGAAATGTGTTTTAGTATGTGTTTTCAGTGAATAATTCTTCTAATTCCATATATATATATATATATATATATATATATATATATATATATATATATATATATATATATGTATGTAAACATACATTTATGCATGACTGTTTATGACCCAATTCCTGGGATTCAGAGATTCTTTCTTTTCACACTAATAAGCAAATGTGAGTTGGTCAATTAGTGTGATGGAGAGAATCTCTGATTCAGAGACATGGTGAAGCTGCACAAGCACTTTATTAGTGATTCATTACAATTTGACAGACCTGAACACTGCGATGCCAGATCTAAAGCTCTACTGTTTTCCATACAGCCAAACATATACAAACACAATGACACACATATGCTCACCCCAGAGGGACCCAGGGAATAACACCTCTCTCTGACTCTCACATACAGTAAAAAGGATGCCAAATATTACACTACCTGTGCTTAACCAAGTGTAGGGAGTGTAATATGTGCATCCGACATAGGCAGCTCTGCAGCACTACCCTCAATACTGGGACACTCACAAGGTAAGTGACTCATACATGCCAGTCGGGGGGGGGTCACATACCCAGCAACAGTCACAGCCAGCAGGACAGGTGTAGACAAACACAAACAAATGCTGTAATATGGCCTCTGAATGAGGCCTATGGATAACCCCCCCCACCAGGCCTACACAGACAGACTACAGCAGGCCAGGCAATGGGATGTCAGTTGTGAAGGCTAGGAAATCAGAAGCTAATATGTAGGCAATTAAAAGCTAAGAACTTTAGTATTCTGGTATGCCCCTAGCCAGAAGGATAGATAAGACTACAGACTGAAATGGAGTACCCGTCATACCAGTACAGTCCTAGCAATGTGTGCCAAGTGTGTCAGGTGTGTGCCCTCCATCCCAATACGTAGTAGACATATAGTAACAGTCAGGCATGCCCCCCCAATCCTGTGTAGAAATGTATTAATAGTCAGGTGTGCCCTCCCCCCATCCTACATAGTAATGTAATAACAATCAGGTGAACCGCCCCCCCCCCACTCCTCTGTGGCGTGTCAACCCCTAGATAAATGGGTCATGGCCCATTCACACACCACTCTCCCCATAGCCCTACTATGACAAGCCTGCTGAGGTCATCCAATGTGAAATACACCTTTGGAGCACTGTAGTCCACTAATCTCTGTGGCGTGTTCCAAAACTGCATATTGATAAACTAGTTAGGTAAGTGTTCTAACCTCTAACCTGGCAACTGTGTGAGTGTGTGTCTGTCTGACTGTGTAGAGAGTAATGCTTTTTAGGGTACTCACACTCCTTACAATTCATATACTCACCTTTAGCAAGGCTGCTGATGTCACCCACCTAAAAATGCACCTCTGGGAAAGCTTAGCCCAGTAATCTCCGTAGTTCGTCCTGTAACTGTGCACTGCTGTAGTGTGATAAAGTACTTAAATAGGAATTCTAACCCCAGATTTGGCAACTGTCTGTGTGTGTGTTTGCATGCGTCTCTGACTGTGTAGAGAGCAATGCTTTATGGGGTACTCATACTCCTTACAATTCATATACTGAACTTTTGCAAGGCTGCTGATGTCACCCACTTAGAATTACACCTCTGGGAAGGTCGTAGCCCAGTAATCTCTGTAGCACATCCTGTAACTGCGTACTGCTGTAGTGTAATAAACTACTTAAATTAAAGTTCTAACCCCAGACGTAGCAACTGTGTGTGTGTCTGACTTTGTAGACAACAATGTATTTAGGGTACACACACTCCTTACAATTCATATACTCAATTTTGGCAAGGCTGCTGATGTCACCCACCTAGAAATACACCTCTGGGAAAGTTGTCACCACTCAATCTCTGTAGCGGTCACGCCAGCACTGCGTACTGCTGTAGTGTGATAAAGTACTTGGATAGGAATTCTAACCCCAGACTGGGCAATTGTGTGTGTGTGTGTGTGTGTGTGTGTCTGTCTGACTGTGTAGAGAGCAATGCTTTTTTAGGGTATTCACACTCCTTACAATTCATATACTCAGCTTTGGCAAGGCTGCTGATGTCACCCACCTAGAAGTATGTCTTCTTGTTTAACCCAGTTGTAATCCCAGCAATCGTGCATTCTGTAACTGTGTACTGCTGTAGTGTGATAAAGTACTTAGATAGGAGTTTTAACCCCAGACTTGACAACTGCGTTTGTGTGCTTGTCTGTCTGACTCTGACTTTATAGACAGCAATGCTTTTAGGGTACTCACACTCCTTACAATTCATATACTCAACTTTGGCAAGGCTGCTGATGTTACCCACCTAGAAATACACCTCTGGGAAAGTTGTACTTAGTAATCTCCATAGTGTGTCCTGTAACTGCGTACTGCTGTAGTGTGATAAAGTACTTAGATAGGAGTTCTAACCCCAGACTTGACAACTGTGTTTGTGTGCATGTCTGACTGTGTAGAGAACAGTGCTTTTTAGGGTACTCACACTCCTTACAATTCATACACTCAACTTTGGCAAGGCTGCAGATGTCACCCAACTAGAAATACACCTCTAGGAAAGCTGTGGCCTAATATTCTCTGTAGCGCATCCTGTAATTGTGTACTGCTGTAGAACTATGGTAAGGTTCCATCCCCACCCATGGCAGTGCTGGATGTTTTGTGTGTGTGTCACTGTCTGTGTACAGACAATGCATTATAGGCTAGTCACACTCAATACATTTCAAATGGCCAACTTTGGCAATCCTGTTGATGTTATTCATTGTGAAATACACCTTTGGGGAAGGAGCTCTTTAGTGATCCCTGTGGTGCATCCTTTAACAAATCCATGCTGTAGTATGATATAGACCTCTGTTAGAGGTTCTATACCCACACATGTCAGTTGTAGATGTTTTGTGTTGTATGTCACTGTCTGTGTAGGAAGCAATGCATTAGCAAGCTGGGGTCACACCTCACTACAACCTCCTGAGTTGTCCTACCTTGGCAATCCTGCTGATGTCATCCAATGTGATATACACCTTTAGGGAAGGAGTACTCCAGTAACCTCCATGGTGCGTACTATAACTGCACAGTGCTGTAGTGTAATAAACTAGTTAGGTAGGGGTTCTACTCACAGACATGACAGGTGTGTGTGTGTGTGTGTGTGTGTGTGTGTGTGTGTGTGTGTGTGTGTGTGTGTGTGTGTGTGTGTGTGTGTGTGAGCATGCGTTTGTAACACACATCCTGTGTAGAGGTGAGTGTGTGACACCTGTGCCCAATGTGGAGTGGGTTTTGCATATTTCTTATATGGTGGCCCTACTACATATTACAATATCCACCGTACAGGGATGACAGATGTGAAATAGCTGAGAGGCTGGGGTGCAAAGCCATACCCATACATGTGACAGCAAGGCCAGGCAATCACAGTTAGCAACCCCAGTATTACCCAGAGCACACTCTCAACCAATGTCTCACACACACACACACATGCCTAGGCATCAGCCAATATGTGGGTAATACACTGCATATTGGCCACTGATAGTAACCATGGGGTTATAGCTGTGGGCTACAGAGGTCATGGCACCCTATTCATCTGTCCAGTATGCATGTACATGCAGACAGTGCATGTTCCCCAATGGTCACCTAAAGCACCTGTGGTGCCATCACGTGTGACCCACAAAGGACATGCCATGTCTGACTACATGCCCTGTATTGACAGATGCCACTGACACCAGGGAATGCTGTTAGCATACTATCAATTTAGGTGCAGTGTAAACCTGCTGCCCATTACCAGTTCCCGCCACAGGTAGGCAAGACTGGCACATCTGATGATAATCTGTGCTCACAACATGGGCCAGACACCCCAGGTAAAGTTCCACATGTCACTGTGCATGCATATAGGAGGTGTGCATATCCCAGACACTGTCCATGTCATGGACTAAGGAACACATATATAGTAAGCGATGCACAGCAATGGACACACACAATAGTCACCCAGGTGACTGGATGAGGGATACAATACCCACCTGTGTGGGCAAATGCAAACACTACAGCCCTGAAGCACAATGCAGACCATCGTCATGTCACCTGATGCCAAGGTATACCGATCGCCTAGCCTTGTACAGCTGTCTGGCACAGTCGACCACCACTGCAGACATGCACCCATGCATGCCAGTACTGGCACCCTGTGTGTTTGTGTGTGTGTTGTATGGTGCATATGTTCACATCCACACTCCCTACAACCCCCATGGGCATACTGAAGCATGCTGTCTGATGTCAGATACCCCTCCCCATACCCTTTGCCCATACAACAACCCCTCAGATCGTGATAAACCCTCTTGTGGTGCATAAAAAGATCCCCTGCAAGAGGTAATGTGTTGTGGCTATACCACTACTGATTTATTGTAATGCTAGCCCTGCCAAGTGTGACAATGTGTGTGCATCCCTGTGAGAGTGTGGCTGTGTTGATGCTGGCACCTGTTCATGCGGATAGGTACATGTACGTCACCTACCATATAGCTATCATATCCCTGCAGATGTCAGTCACCATCACATATATGTTCTGAGGGCTCCACAACAGCTAACCCATGTGGTGCATCCAATGACTGCATAGAACTGTGATAGCACTACATAGTCATCAGGGGTTTGATGTGATTTATGCTGGTAGGTGGGACAATGCAACATGCCTTTTAGATGATTCTTACTCTCCCCACCCCCTCCTTCTGACTTGTCTTTGTCTCTGTCTTCCTCTCTCACTCCCTCTCTGGTGGATGTGGAAACCTACACCTGCTTTGCTTGGCAGCAGCATGTGTATTTTAAGTGATGCTCATGATCAGCTGATGGCCACTGTATGAATTGCAGCCCTCCCCTAGCTGATTGCATGTGGAATAGCTGTGGTAACATTCCCATAGCCAATTGCATGGAAATACACTTCAATATCTAGGAACATCATGTTGGTGTTGGCCCTTTTCATTCACTGTGAGCAGGAACTAGATCTGTTGTTCAGCAAACAGCATCTCAGATAGATTGGGACAATTTTATAACATACATCACTGGGAAACAGAGCAAACACTACTGGTGGGAGGCAGGATGCAAAGCACTCTGGACTACACCTGTAAGTGCTGCTATACTGCATTTGAGCACTGTTGGTTTAACAGTGCATGTGGATATGACTGTCCTACATGTTTCAATACCCAAGCCACATGTTCTTATAGATGAATCCCCATCTGCAGGGCTGCCCTGCAGACAGGGCAGTGCATTGTGCCTTTGGTTTCATGGTGTGTTACCAATGGAGCAGCATTCAGGACTGCAGAAGGTAGTGGGAGATTGCAGTCTGTAGATGGTAAAAGCCGTGACGGTTACTGACTTCTTATCCCTCATAGGACATATGTTGCAACAAATCCTGTTAAATCAGTAAATGTATGAGGTTATCACAGCAACATGTCATTATTGGCCCTGTATATGTGCTTCCAGCCACTACTCTGTCAACATGTGTACATACATCATGCATGAAGTGGTGCATATGTGCTGTACACCATAAATAGTGTCATCATATCTGATAACAAGCCAGTGATGTATCAGACTGCTACACATGTTATGTGTACAGTAGCTAAATATTGATGACATAAATCTGGACATTTGTGGATGCTCTTGTACAGTACTGAGGTCTGTGTGTACTTCCTATATGGTGAGCTACCAGGTGTGTATTGTTAATATGTACATTAGCCTGTGTACAGACCGCGGTAGATGTCATTGTTCAGTTCCCTGGCCCCATCTTTGTTACATGTTGCCTACTGTATGGTACTGTATTGGCTACATTTATAGGGCCATACACACATGTCCCATACCACAGACAACCATCAGACCAAATCTGAGTGAGCCCAGTATATGTAGGGTCAGTATGTGAGTGGCACATATGAGGATGGTGTCAAACAGGTAGTCCATATATTGTAATATTATGCTAGCTTAACATATGTGGCTGTGGCTGTGTTCACATTGGTTGTGGTTATTCACTGTCACACAGGTATCTTACCCTGTGCTGTGACATGCCTGTAGAGCCTACTATATGTGCAGATACATGTGCATTCCTCCATAGGAGATGTAGGCCAGTGTTGAGCCAGTCTGTCTGTAGCCTGCACAGTGCATTGTTACATGCCTGCCTTAGTGTACTTACCCAGTAGATTCCCGTGGATTTTTTGGGCCCGATGTATGTGTCCTTTAAAAAGCCCTGTTTTGTGGGGTGGGATCCCACAATGGTTTTCTACATTATTGTGGCCCTGGACCCTGTTTACCAAAGGGGGTTTTTTATTTCGGCCGACAGGGGGGTGTGAATCATAATATTGGCCAAAAATTTTCCGTCGTTAGGGGTTATACCCATCTTTCATGGTGTCCTTTAAACCAAGTCAGGCCAAAGGCACATGTTTATAAGGGGATGTGTAAAAAACCCCTGGCTGTAAAAAAAATGGTAGAATATCCACAAAATATTGGGAAATCCTGCATCCCCACAGGGGGTTTACTTTGGGGGGGGTACTTTCTTATGTCCTTAGGGGAAAAATTTGTCAATTTTCCAATGGGCCCTTTATAAACAGTGTGACCTTTCCCCAAAACCCCCTGTCTGGAAAACAAAAACCCAATCAGTGGGGGTGGGCCCCCTTTTAAAATTTTTTGTATACATTTTTTTGGCATCCCTTTGCACTAGCCCCCTTTGGGAACCCAATAGGGGCTTTTGGGGTTAGGGCTACCAATGTAGGAATTTTGGTTTTTAAATATTGTTTCATTTTAAAACCAGTTTCCTTAATATTTTATAGTACAAAATGTGGATCTTTCCAGGGTTCCACTGTTTTGGCCAAACCCCCTCCTTTAAATTCATGGGTGGTTTTTACTTTCCGTAAAGGACATCCTTTCCCGTTTCAATCAATTTCCCCACAAAAGGGGAGGGAATACCTTTAAAAAGAACCGCATTAGGGTTTTACATATCCCGTGGAGGTTCCCCCAAACCAACGACAAGAAGTGTTGGGGTTTGTTTGTATGGGCTGGGTTACAATGTTTTGTGTATTTTTATTCCCCCCAAAAAGTCTGTTTTGGCCCTACCCCACAAACTGTGGGCTCTTCCTTTCGGGGCCCGGAGTAAAAGGTTTTCCCCCTTTTTGGGCTGGGGGGCCAAAACCAGGCCCGTTTTCAAAAAATTTACAGGGTGGTTTTTTAAAGGTATCGGTTACAGTACATCCAAATTTCTTTTTTTAAAATAATTCCATTTAAAGTTTCCAAATTCCTGAACAGGAAACCCGTTTTCATGCGTTGGGGCCAATTTTGCCTTGTTATTCGTTACCCAAAAACCCAATTTGGGACAAGACATCTTTTGGGGTTTTTTTCTGTAGTGGGCTGTGGAAAAACACCTGCCCTTCTACGTTATTTTTTGGGATCCCCCATCATTACTTTGGGCCCAAAATTTGGGGCCTTCCCCACACAACAGTTGTTAACCTTTTAGACCGTTTAGGTAACGTTTAATTGGGCCCTGTTTATTGGGGTCTGGAACCTAAATGACTGGCTTTAAAAATGTTAAAAAAAAGGGTTTACTGCCAAAGGGGTTTGGTGTTTCCCCGACCTTCTTTATATTTGCAACAAGAAATTTTCATTTAATGGTGGCCCTCTGTCCATTTTTGGTGTTCTGTTGGGCTGTGGTGCCAATTTTGCCCCTTTTATGTAACATTACAAAACCCATTTTGGTCACAAGAATCTTTAATATATTTTTAAATTAATAAATTTAAAATAAATTTAAAATTTTAAAATTTATTTTTGGTAATCCTGTGGCCCAGTTTGACTTTACATTTACAATTTTTGGGGGGGGGGCCCGGACGCAAAGTTAAACCTTTTTAGGAACTACTGGGGGGTTTGTTTTTAACTTTTCCCAAGTTTGCATTCCTGGTTTTTTGGGGTTTTCCCCTTGGGAGGTTTTTGCATGGCATTTTGGCTGTAAAAATACAAAATTAAAGGTTTTCCCCCTTTCTCTGTGGTTTTGGTTTTTTTCCCCATTTTAATCTCTGTTTGGGATATTTACCATTGTATTTAATTGGCCCCACATTTAATTGTTTTTATTTAACCCCTTTGGAAAATGGGTGTTCCATTAATTGTGTGTTTTAAAATATGTTCTTTTGACAAATATTGCATGTGGTTTGTGTATAATGTTATATTTAATATATATGTATATAGTTTTAAAAAAAAAAAAAATATATATATATATATATAATAATATTATTTTTAATATTAAAATATTTAACCCATAAACTGTGTTTATTTTTCTTTTTATCCCGAGGATGTTATGGTTTTTAATTTTACCCTTTCTAATGGGAAACAGATTTTCAGGCCTGGGGGTTTGGTTCCCAAACCAGCCCGACAAAAAAAACGTTGGGGTTGATGTTAACACTTTTGCCCCGTTGGGGGGTTTTAGGGGTTCCCCCCGGTTAAGGGATTAAACACTTGGGAATGGAATTGCAGGGTTACCTGTTTTCCCCGTTGCCTTTTTAAAAATGTTAAAAGTTTGGGGCCCTCAACCAAAAAGTTTCTGGTGGAAAATAGGTTTTTTTTAATTGCCAAAATTTAATTTTACAATTATGGCCCATATATTATTTTTTAAAATATAAATATCTTCATATATAAGTATTATATAATTAAAATAGAAAAATATAGTGTGTTTGTTTGGTTTTGTATATAAATATTTTGTTTAAAAAAACAAAAATATGGGGTGTTTGGGTGTACTTGCCAAAGTTTAATTATTAAAATAAGAAAAAGGGTTTTGAAAAAAATAAATTTAAATATAAAATAATAATGGAAAATGTTGTAAAAACCCCCGTTTATTTAATTATTTAAAATACATCAGAAGTTGGTAACCCTTTTGTACTGTTGCAAAAAACGCCCATGATAATTTTCAAAACATGAATTTTTTTTATTTATTAATTAAAATTTTATATTTACTCCTTTTATTAAATTTTATTTTTTCCTCAAACAAGGGATGTTGGGATACAAAAAGGGGGAAAAATTAAAGGCCCCTTTTAACAGTTGAAAGTGGGTTTGGCCCTAAAGCAATTTTTCCCTTTCCCCCAGGAAGTAAAAGGGGTGTAAAAAAACTTTTTAACTGGAAAGGGTTCAGGGTTTGTGAAAATTACAAGTTTAAATGCCTTAATACTTTATCCTTTGCAACCTCGGTAAAAGAAACTCAAAGGGCATTTTTTAATAAAAGAAAAAAACTGTTTTCCACCAAACCCAAAAACAAAAAAAGGACGAATACCAACAAAAAACAATTTAATAGTAAGAAATGTATTTTCCCAGTGGTTTTTGTGTTGGGGTGGTTGAAAAGGGTGGTATTAACATAAAATAATGAAACATAAAAAACATATATAACAAGGCCCCTGTTTAAAATGGAAAGTTTTTAACCCCAAGGGAGCATATGGGTTTTTTTTCATTTTTCCCCCCCAGGAAAAAAGGTC
>NC_056732.1:930264716-930407216 GCF_019279795.1 Protopterus annectens | reverse complement strand
ATGTCTGTCTATAGCCAATGGTGCACATGTCGAGCCTGATCTGCAAGGGCATGGAATGCATTACAATGGAACATATAAACGAAGACATAGGCAAGCCTCAAACACTGGACCCCACCCAGTTTGGCCTTGTGAAGGGCCAATCATGTATCCTGAACCTGATTGACTTCATTGAATCAGTCTCCAGAGCTGTGGAAGGGGGTGAGGCAGTCCAAACAGCCTATCTGGACCTCGCCAAGGCCTTCAGCACCATCTCCCACTCTGGAAACATAGATAAACGTACTAAGCTGGCCAAATATTTCCACGTCACACAATGGGGTGCCAACTGGCTTACTGACAGAGTACACACTATAAAAGCAGCTGATTCCAATACCAGCCACAAACATGTGACAAGTGGAGTACCTCAGGGTTCAGTCCTGGGACCGCTCATGTTTGGTATCTACTTCACTGAAGTACATGCAAACGCTATGGGACCCTGTCTAACAAAGTTCACAGATGACTGCATACCGGGAGCCACTGTTGAATCCCCAAATGACGTGGGTATTCTACTAAAGGGCATTACAGACACAGATGCTTGGTGCCAGAGCCATGGGCTCATGCTTAATGGCCAGAAATGTGTGGTTATCCCCTTTGGGAAATACCATATACCCATGAATTACCACATAGTTGGCAGTGCACTAAACACCAAAGGTGTGATGACAGACTTAGGGACACAGGTGGACAGTGGTGTCACATTCAATAACCACATTGCCACAACAGTGAGGTGATCCTTCTACGTGGTGCACCTCATCACTAATGGCTTATCATCCAGGAAAACAGAGGTAGTTGTCCTACTGTACTCATTCCTCATTGCCCATATTATAGCATACAACACCCCATTTGGTATATACCTCACATGGCATCTGCAACAGCTGCAAAGGCCACTGTAATACATCACTAAAAGTATCACAGGCCTAAAGCACATGCCCTATGCTGACCATCTCAAAAACCTCCAGCTATACTCTGTGGCATATGGTATACTCAGAGACAATCTCTGCTTAACATACAGGGCCATGTCAAACCCTGGGTATTGACATCTGTAATAAGTGTATGTAATGCCATGTACAATACATGCATCTATGTGCTGTTATTACAGTAGCAAGGGGTGTGAGTGTCATGTCTGGGACACACAAGTATGTGAGACCTGCACAGCACTGTTATCCATATGAATGTATTACATGCAGGGGTAGTACCCCAGGGTACATGCTGTCACACTGGCATTTAATGTAACATGGTGGTACTACTTTTGACAGTGCTGTCCCAGGCAAGGGTAGAGTGCTAAAAGTACTACTGACAACAAGCACACCTGTAGGCATAGCTGGACTCTGATGCCTCAGTGTCATGTTCCTGATGAGTGGGCTGTGTCTCTGTGTATATCCCCTACTGGATAATGATCAGACATTTTGAATGCCACTGTAGAGTACTGTTGTACCCATCATGTTAGTGAGGGCATACAACATTTAGTACTGGCATACATATTGTTGTCAAGCATCCATCTGTTGGCACATCCATTCTACAGCATAGCTACTTGCCAAGCTGATGTCTATGAGTCCCTCTACAGATGTGTAGATGGCAGGTATCCAGCTGGGATATGTACAGACAACCTATGCTTGACTGACACTGACATGTCTGCCCAGCTGTGTACTTATTGGCACATATAGGAGACAAAAACCTGTACGGACCACCTGCCACGGGTACCTACACTACACTACTATAGTCAACAGAACATGCTTGGTTACAGGTCTCCAACACAGGCACTAAGCATGTGTTGTAATACATGTTGCATACATTTCAACTGGATCACCTCAGTGGCCATGTGCAGAAGGCACCCCCGAGGATTGGCTGATGCATGTCCCTCTCACCCTGACAGTCACCTAAGTAGTGTCTGTTGATAAATTGCCTGCTGGCACATGGCAGGTGGCATGATACCAATGTGCACACAACCCCTACACAACCCATCTCCCCATGGACAATAGCCATGGACACAGCTATGACTGCCTACAGCAATGCACCACAGTACTGAGACATGTGTACATGTGCATTACTGAGGATTGCAGTGTCTGTGTGTTAGTGCACCTGTAGGTCAGAACTCCATGATGGCCTTCACAACCACCTCAACACCCATTGCCATAGTCAGATGTTGCTGTCACTGTGTTGGACATGACATGTACCCTGTTACACTCCTCACCCTAATGTCTACATGAGCCATGCATTACCAGCACAACAGAATTGTACAACTGGGTCAATAGGCATGCAAAACCCATTGACATCTGGCAAGTGTGTGTATGTGTGCATGTCTGCATATCTATAGGGTACACCATTCTGATACATTCCCTCCATAATGTCACACACTGTAGTATCATGTGTAAGGATTGCTCAGTACATGCCTGACATGCTGCTCAATCAACCTATTATATGACAACTGTGATATATGTATACACTCCCTGCTGTTGTCTAGTCATTTCCCAATGCATCTGTAGTGCTGCCTACATGAGTTGTCATTCACCTCCCTGCTGTATGCGATAATGAGGGTATAACAGGTATCTACATTCCCTCCCAATGCATGTTCCATGCTACAGACCTTATTAGACCATCAGCTGTCCTGTGATTACATATCAGACAAGTATTCCTGTTGTGTCTTGTGTCAGTCCATGTCCATGTACTGCACCATCACAAAGGGAAGTACTGCCATATCATAAACTCCAGTCACACATGTGCATACATGGACACCCACACAACCATGCACACATGCACACACACACATCCTACATGCAGCATCCTCCCTCCTCTTCACCACATTGAACCTACAGATGACAAGAACACCCACCCACACAGTGACATGCACACACAGACAAATATAAAGGTGAGGTTGCACAATAATAGTACACACAGTGCTCCCATTTCCAATCTGTCAACATGCATAACATATGATACACAACAGCATGCAGTGCAGCTTTAATCAATTCATGCTAGCAACAGTATACATGTGTGAGAGGCATGGCCTGTGTTAGTAGGTGATACCCCTTCCCCTGGGGAACACTACCCCCATGTACACAGTCTTACTGTGCACCTGTTATGCAACCTGCCATGTGCTGTGCACCACAAATCACAGGTGTACATCCCATTGTAGTACTGTGTCAGTTATGTTAGCTATAATGCTCATAGACCCTATGATTTCCAGCAAAACATACCTGGGATTACGTGTGGTCAGATATCAGTTGTGATTGCTTGATGTGTGGTTTACAGCTGTCAACATTAGCAAACCATGTATGAGCAATCCAATAGTATTACACTGGCAACTGCCAGATCATACCGTGGCTATGGGGAGTCTGCACACTCTTATTGATGTGATGCACCATTCCTTGATCTGCCATAGGACAACAATGCTACATATAGTAACAGTACATGAGCCTGATATGTGCCATATGTCCTGTACATCAACATGCAGTGTCTACTAAAGATGTTAGGTGTGCAGATGCTAACCACATTGCATACAGTGGTATGTGTGTGCCTATGTGTGCACACAATTATCATGAGGTTTTGTTCCACCCATTATGTGTACTACAGCAATCACTAATCCTGTCAGGGGTATACTAGCATGACCCATCTGCATTTACTTGTGCATGATCAGTCGGCCCTACACATGTTCCCCAACTCTGCATGATTGCAAGGTCTACTCATATGCACACCCCTTAGTGTTCACACACTGACGTCACTATTTATGTGGGTGTGGAGTTATGTCTGCCACAGTTACTGACCCAGTCTGTGTGCAGATACAGCCATTCTTACCATCCTTATGGCTCCCCACTGCAGTGCACTGGTGTGTCATGCTGACACCTCCTCCCCACCTTCAGGCTTTTTGCAGATGCATGACAAGTATGGGCTACACAAGTGTGTCAGTTTGCAGTGTCCCATATACTGAACAGCACGTGTTACAGCCACGTCCCAGCTAATAACATGGACCACACTAATACATTATGCCATAGTTTACATCTGTAACATGGCTGTAACACGTGCCGTTCAGTATCTGTGAACACAGACTAACATTAGGGTGGTATATATGGTGACATATGGCAGGTAAGCCTATTATACACCTATGGCATGTGTGCATTTTACATTACACATTAACATGACTGTCCTGCAAGTGGTATGCTCTGACACCCATGTGTCTATCATGACGGCAGTACTTCCACCATCAGCTATTGCCCACACTAACATACCAAACACAGATATTATGGCATACATCTTTGTCATTCATTGCTGATCTGAACAGTTGACAGGTATGCCCCACTGCCTACAGGGACAGACAGTATTGTCCAGAAAAGTTGTTCAGCAGAACATCATTACAGGAACACCAGCCTCAACACTGGACTACTAAACAAGTTAGAAACAACTTATAACAGGATTGCCAGATTTGCTGCCCAAAATTCTTACAAATCCCTTCACTGCCTCTCACTAAAAGAACTAAATTGGCTAGAATTACCTAACCTGCTTTGGTATAATCAGTTTCTTATTATTCATTCCATTCTCTACAAACCCTCTTTCTGTCCAACTATCTCATCTGTAATCTCTCATTATCTACCCACTAGATTACTCCACAGTTCTGAACAAGGCCTATTAAAACTCTACAAACCAAGGACCAAAATGGGTCATCTAGTCTATAGCTTTAACCCTTCAAAGGCCTGGAATAGCTTACCACTAGATATAAGATCCCTTGAACATCCCGATCAATTCAAAACCGCTACAAAAAATACCTTCATGGAAAATGGTCCTGCCAATGTAATTATCCCTCGTAAACACTGCCCTATAACCTTCTACTTCTCTTCTCTCTCCCTTCCCTTCAAACTTACTACTTTATCTTCTCCTCTTGGTACATCACTGTACAAACAAAACTAGTAAAATATTTCAGCTATGTAACTATTGCACTATTATGTATATAATATGTAATTATGAATGTATCCCTCTGACGAATGTATTTCTATATATTTCTCTTGCCACAGTTTAATGTATGACACTGTAATGCAATAATGTGTGGTACTGATGAATGTAATGTGTGGCACTGTAATGCAGTAATCTGTGGTGCTGATGAATGTATTTCTATATGTATTCAGTATGTAACATTTCTATTTTCTGTTGGAGCTTTTCTCCTCGAGCCTCCGCTGAAAATGGGCATTTGTAGCTCAGTCGGAGAAACCCGGTCAACAAATATAAAATAAATCAAATAACTAAAACTACTGATGGCACAAATAAATCATTCCACATCATATATCCTATTATTCTATACCACATACTACATTCAGTTACATACATATATGTTTTACATACCTGTTAATTTTTTTTACAGCTCTCTCTCTCTCTCTCTCTGTCTCTCTCTCTCTCTCTCTGTCTCTCTCTCTCTGTCTATCTCTCTCCACTAGAGGGACTGAGCTGGTTTGAATAGATTACAGCATGGCTTTTGTAGGTGATGCACATGATCAGGTGTTGGGCTCTGCACCAATCAGTATGCACCAGTTGCTAATTGCATGCAGCCTGCTGTGTAGTACTTCGGATAACCATTGTCATGGCAACCCAGTACTATAAAATACTGACCCATGTGGGCGTTGTCCCTTAACCTTTCCAATATGG
Organism: Protopterus annectens; assembly: GCF_019279795.1. Lineage (NCBI taxonomy): Eukaryota > Metazoa > Chordata > Ceratodontiformes > Protopteridae > Protopterus > Protopterus annectens. The sequence continues at coordinate 930,401,555 of NC_056732.1, read as the reverse complement.
AGGGCATCCTTTCTGTATGTGGGCAGCAGTGTTACAGACAGTAGGTAGCAATAGCTCTTACAGCAGGACTTGCAGACACAGGAAAACTACACATTTGTATAAGACCCACACACAGCGTGAGTAGTGTTGTTATGTGCATTGTATATTGCTGGTCTTACAGTGTCTGTGTGTACATAGTAGTTTAGGATGGAATCCAGTCTGTCTGCATAGCTGTCAACTGTGGGCCTATTCACATGATGGCCATGGGATTGTCTGTTAGGTTTTGTCTGTGCACCACACAGGTTGTGTCCTAGATATATCACTGGCAGTCTGTCTGTTGCGTGCTATCAGTACATGGCTACATCAATTTGTGTTTTCAATGTCTTATTCCTGCCTAAGGGTATGTTGCAACAAATCCTGTAAAACCAGCAATTTCCAGGGTGTGTAACAGCAATATTGCAAATATGGCCCTGTGTTCCTGCCTCTGTCCCCACATATACGGCAGGCTTTGTCCTGCTGTGATACAGTTAGAGGTTGTTAGGTAATGGCCTATCATTATTTATTGCTAGCATTCCTGCTCTCATCCCAGTCATATCGTGGACTCCCACAGCTCTGTACTACATTTGTGATTGTTGATTGTTACCTATCTTGAAGGCAAATCCTTTATCTGCTGTTGTACTAATTGAAGGCCTTGGCCAGGACAGCATAGTATGTTATATATCCACATTGCTTGCATCTACTGGTTTGTGTGGGCCTTGCATCTATCACTGATTACATATTTCAAAATTTATGTGCTTTAAGTAATGGCATACATTATTGCATAGTGCACAAATAAAGGTTTTCTGTGTATGCATACCTGTGTGTTATGTCATGTCCTTTGAATTGTGAGTGCGTATATGTTTAATGTAAGTATTCTCATTTGTGGGAATGGTTGCCACACTACACATTTCACAAGTACCAGTTACAGGGCTTGTGGCTGAGGGATATACTTTGCACCCAGTACTTCCACTACTTCTACATATGTATGGCTACTAATTGTATATATGTGTACGTATCTATATATATCTCATATATCTATATCTATATATAGCTATATCTATCTATCTATATATATATATATATATATATATATATATATATATATATATACATATATATATAAATGAACATATTTGTCAATGTATAGATGTGTGTGCATATCTGAACCATTATAATGTGTACTCCTTCCACATTGTACATTCCCTATGATAGAATGACTATACTGCATGATATGTTACAGATATTGCCCTGACATTTACAGGTGAATTGGATTACTGTTAAAGCATTGTAACTGTGTTGTGGTGGGTCCTGAAGTCAAGAACTGCATGTGCTGGATATTGGATTGCACAGCATATCCGTTAGGGCTGTGGGAGGGGGTAACATAGCCCTAATTGCCAGGAATCCCTCATTTGAGCCCCCACCCCCATTAACAGTGCTTATGGTCTGTTATGTTGTAGTGAGTGGTTCAGGATTTTGTTCCCATGTGGAAATGCTATACACATTTCTATCTGTATATATATACCCGCTTACTGCTGCTTAAAAGTGCTTACTGCCGCTTACCCCCGTGCTAATTTCTTTAAAAGAAAAAAAAAAGGGTTGATAGGAAAGTGATGAAAAAGGGACACAAAGAAGGAAAGACAGTAGGGAAAATAGCCAGGGATGTGCAGGAAGGGTGTAGGAAAGATCCATAGCTGCCCATGTCTTCTACATCAACAGCTGTGCATGTACACTGACTTTGGAGGTAGATTTTGACACTCAAACCCCTGGGAGAGGGGTGAGGACAGCATAAATTCATTGTGATGCCAATTAGACCAGATTACATGTGTCCAGTGGACACGTGAGCGAAATGGACAGCTATGCATTTGGCGAGATTTTTTGTGGGAACAGATTGCCCTTTTTTTTTTCAGTTGAGAGTGGGATGTTGGGGAGGGGTAGTAGGTATATTTGGGGAGGTAAGTTGGGTAGGTTAACAGACAAGACAGACAAGATGCATACAGGGGTAAATACCTTGGACTGGGAGAGGTGTTTGGAAGTTGCAAGCCCATAGCCCCCAAATGGAAACAGTGGGATTGAGGTCTCCACCCATGGGCAGTCACCACTGCATCTTCACAGCCCCAAAGGTGGCCATGCTGGGTAGGAGGGACAGGTTCACCCTCTAATTGTGTCACTCAGCCCTCAAGCTGGTGTAGCTGGTCTCAAAATTCCATATTGATCTCCCTACGCACCACAGCCCAGACTTGATGACGGCTGACTAGTTCCTCTTTGCCCCCTTCTGGGGGGGGTTGAGCTCCATCCCCTGTGGCAGTTCCACCCAAAGGTGGTGTAGGGCCTACGGAGGAGGAGGTCCCAGGCTGGGCCGCAGATGTGCTGATGCCCAGTGCCATAGTCAGCTGAGGTGGGACAGGTGGGTCTGCTGGGACCGGCCTTCCCATTCGAGCTATGGTGTTGCAGTTTACAGACAGATATGGGTTAGTAATAGTCAACAGCATTCAAGATTAGTTATAACAGCATGCATAGGTATACCCATTAACCCAAGACACCAAACTTAAACCAGTTGCATAGCATGCAGAACACATGCATATATGGAACAGCAGTGGCCATTACAACAGCATGCAGGTTTTATTGATGGCAACAGGCCACCAATATAGGTGTATTTTAACATGGCACATGCATAGACCCAAATGTGGATATTTATGAACCAATAGAACATATGCCCCAACATAAATTTGGAGAGTAAACATACACATCGAGGTGTATAATTGGGTTATTGTTGCACATATGATGGGGCAAGAGAGAGACTTCAATTAACAACTGATATATCCCTGTAGTTTTCAGAAATTTCTTAATCACTGCAGTGATCTGTCCCTTGCATGTATTATTACACTACCCATTGGCCTTACATTGTACAATGGTAAGTTTGTAGATTAGTATATATGTGGACTGTGTCTAACGTATAGTGTACACCTTTTACCTGCTATAGCTGTTGAGAAGATCTTTGTTAACACTACCTGACAATTTGTACACATACTCCCAAATTCCATGTTGATTTTATACACATATCCCTCAATCCATTATTGCACACACTCTGGTTGAGGCTTGACAGGATGCATGTGTTAATGCGACATTATTATGAGAATTGCTCTCACACACCTTGGGTGTGATGCTACAATGACAGGTTTGTTTTCATATACACTCTCTCACTATGTACAGGTTTGACTATCAGTTATATGTCATCAGAGGCTGCTTACATTTCTTGGATCATCACACTGATTTCTCAGGGGAACAGGGTACCAGGCAGCAGATTTGGGACATTTATCTGCACATGCTGGGCAGATCGCAACAGTTAAGGGGTATGAATATGCATACAGCTTACTATCTGAACATTCTGATGCAGTCTGTACAGTTGATGGTTATGATTATGCTTACAGCTTACTATCTGAACATTCTAGCAAACTCTGTACAGTTGTTGGGTCTAATTATGCATACAGCTTTCTATCTGAACATTCTCACAAATTCTGTACAGCTGTGGGGTATGATTATGTATACAACTTACTACCACTCCCGGGATTCAATCCCTGCTGCGTGTGGTAAAACTATTACAGTTAACATCACAGTACACTGTGCTATGAGGGAATTGGTGTAAAGCTTTCAAATGTTTTCTCTATAAGTCTCCCTCAGTTGTACAATATGACTAATCTCTTGTTATATAGAACTTCCTACACATTTTATCTGCGTACCACAGTGTGGGTAACACTGCTTAATACTACAGTACTATTTACAGCATGCAACACTACAACATATTAAATCAGAGTATACACAAGCACTCCAGGGGCTATACCTTTATTCACAGGATATGACAGTTCATGTAAGATTATTACTAACCTGCCTCACGACGCAGACTTTGTAGCCTAGCAGCATGGACTTGCTGGTTCACAGCCCGCTCATCTGCAGCTGTCAGAGAAATACAGTGACATTTAGCCATACCTATCCATAGTATACACAAGCTATGCAATTATTATATACTTAGTGGAATGGGTACTTACTCAGTACTGGGGCATCAGCCATCTGCCTGCACTCCTGGATCCACTGTTCCAGTAGATCCACCCTACGCTGCTTCAGGTCAGCATAGTGATGCCTGACCTGCTCACCAGTCCGGGGGATACCTGTGGCACTAGTGAGGTCATGGGCAAGACTGTTCCAGGCCTCCACTTTACAATGGGAGCCCTGGTAATGGCCCTGCAGGAGTCTCTGCTCATGGTGTTTGACCAGGAGCCACACCATGTATTTTGGCTCATTAATGCCCCAGCGCTGCACTCTGAATTGAGTGCCTTCACCTACTCCAGCCATTCTGCCTAGAGTAGGGAGCTGCAACCAGTTATGGGGATTATTGGTACCTTTGTGGTTTAAATATGCCTGCTTTCCTGCACTTTCCTGTGATTGCATGGTTTTGAAAAGGCTAATCTCTGGACACACCTGCTTACCTAATGTTGGCATTGCTTAAAGGGGCATACCCCTAGGCAAATTGAATTAGCCGGCCTACACATTGCTTACATCACGTAAGCTGACCTGTGCAATGCTTAGCATTGCTTAATATGTAATTAGCATTATGTTGTCCTTTTGACATTGATTTATAATTTGTTACATGTTATATCTGTGTCTGGTATCTGTGACTCATGTGTACGTACACTGTATGGGGTCCAGGGGACTTCAACACTTTCTTACAATAACGCCTCACATCTGGCCTTACTGCAGTACTCCAGTTCACATATTTATGTTATGTAGCAGGTTATACAACATCACACTGTACATAGATTCAGTTCACATGTTTGGTTTGATTTTCCTATGGTGAGGATTTGTTTGCTGAAATCTCGCTTACATACATTGCTATGATGGCTTAGTGGTTAACTACAATGACTATAGTGTATAAGGTCCTGAGTTCGAGCCTTGCAGAAGCTGTTTATTTTGTTGCTGGGCAGAACATGAGCCGTTGGGTACAGAGTGATTAAGGCACTTTAAAGCAGTTATAAGTGGGTGTGCGTGGGTTTGCACAGACCTAAGCAATGTTAACCTCTGGTTACAGTTTCTTACACTCAGTTAGCTTCTACTTTGCTTAATCTCTGTAGACAATGCTTACCCCTGCACAATCACACTTAAACACACTTACTAGTGCTTATATGTGCTTACTACTGTTTATTTGTGCTTAAACGTGCTTACTAGTGTTTTATTCATTATAACACTGACACTTCACATGTGCATTTAATTCAGTACTCCAGTTCACATTTAAATGTTATTTAGTAGGATATACAGCAAAAAATGTTCACATACAAATTTCACATGGAAAGTGCTGTGGTGGGGACTCGAACCAGGAATGCCTGCTCATTGGGTAGATGCTCTGCCCACTGCACTATTGCTGTGCTGCTTTGTTGGCATATATCTTCCTTGTTATCCTCTTCAGCCTTTTAAGCTGCTTTAATCATAGCTAAGTGATGGACACACCCGCACACCCACAGTTAGCTTTAATCAGTGTTTTAGAAAAAATAAAAGGGTTTCTTTATTTACTTTTTCAGTACTGTTGCTGTTGTACACATGGGGAACTGTTGGTGGAGATATGCAGACACCTATGAGTGATCTTGCTCATCTCTTAACACTTTCTGCTTTTCTACATTGCAGGGGAGTGTTTATTCTGAGAACTCTGCTCTCAGACACGCCCCCTGCACTTGTATGTGCTCCATGTAAGCCTAGGAGGTCGGGCAGTGTGCATTCATTAATATGCATGGCGTGCTGCCTCCCTCCTCCTACACGGGCGCTTTTGTGCAGGACTAAGCTAGTCCTGCACGGAAGCTTACTGAATCTGGGTGTTAATTATTATACTGTTGAATTATAATTTCCAAGTCTTTTGGCTTTTCCCAGTTACGGGTCGCTACAGCGGAACTCCGGTCCGCTCATGATTGGAAGTGGATTTCTATGATACCAAGTTGCCAGCCCAACACCCAGCCTTCAAAGAAGGCACACCCATTCACACTTGCACTTACCTGCATGTCTTTAGCATCACTCGACCGTGAGGAGGACATGCAGACTCCACACAGAAGGCGCTCCAGCTGAGAATTGAACAGGAGAACCTCTTGCTGTGAAGCGACAATGCTAACCGCTGCACCACCGCGGCTCAAATTATAATTTCCAAGTAAGTACTTTAAATTAGATTTTACAGATATCCAGAAATGGGTAGCATGGTGCATTACTCAAAATAGTGCAGTGAAGAAGAAGTGATTCAGAAGAAGTGATTCAGAGACACACATAGTTCAACCACACTATTTTGTATAGCATGCATCACATGCTAATGACTAAATAGAAACACGAAATCATGTGCAAACATGCTAATGAGAGCCATCATATATGTCACTGATAAACTCAAACATGGCTTCACAATTAGGAAACGTATAAGATAAAATAAACTCAAACATGGCTGCACAGTTAGGAAACATATAAAATAAGCCGCAGTAATGAACTGTTCTGAACACCTGTACTTTATGCTGTGCAGGTGTGCAGAGGTATCACTCATGCTAAGAGACAAGGTAATAAATTTGCAGTAGGATACAGCCTTTGTTAGTGGTTGCCTTCAGAGCCAGTGTCAATAATGTTACGTCACCACTCTCCACATCAGAAAAGGGTCCTCCAGTTGCTAATATATGATTACCTGCTCAACTGGAACATTGTTAGCTGCTACCATATGGGCAGAGACACCATCTGTGAATTATAAGTATACACTGTGCTTACAGAGAATCAAGGGGCTGCTTGAAATGTCTATCTCAATGGGCATGAAGTTTTGTTAAAATTAATCATACTTCATTTGGGAATCTTTCAGTGTCTGACAGTGTATGCATTAGGAGTTTCACAAGCATCAGTCTCATAAATCCTACATCAGTTCCTTGATGTGATGTTGCAAAATGTGAAGGAGCATATTTGGTTTCCACTGACAACAGGGGAGAGAATCAACACCATGTGGGAATTCTAGGACGCAACCCACTTTACTGAGATCTTATGGGCCATCAACTGCCCCATTTTGCTATCAAAGTCCCACTAACCTACACAACATCCAGTATATCAGATAAAAGGGCTTCCAATTCATTAACTTCTAGGTGGTATGCAGTCCACATGGCCTTATACACAAGGTATCCATGTGCCAGTGCAGAGGGCATTATACATGAGGTATCTGTGTGCCAGTGCACAGGGCATTATACACAACATATCTGTGTGCCAGTGTAGAAGACATTATACACAAAGTTTCTGTGTGCCAGATCACAGGGCATTACACAATGTATCTATATGTGCCCTTGCACAGGGCATTATACACAAAGTATCTGTGTGCCAGTGCACAGGGCATTATACACAATGTATTTGTGTGCCAGTGCACATGTCATTATACACAAGGCATCTGTGTGCCAGTGCACAGGGAATTATACATAATGTTTCTGTGTGCTAGTGCAAAGGGCATTATACACAATGTATTTGTATGCCAGTGCACATGTTATTATACACAAGATACCTGTGTGCCATTGCACAAGTTATTCATTATACACAAGGCATCTGTGTGCCAATACACAGGGAATTATACACAATGTTTCTGTGTGCTAGTGCAAAGGGCATTATATACAATGTATGTGTGTTTCAGTAAACAGGCATTATACACAAGGCATATGTATGCCAGTGCACAGGGCATTATACACAATGTATATGTGTGCCAGTGCACAGGACATATCTGTGTGCCAGTGCACAAGGCATTATGCACAAGGTATCTGTGTGTCAGTGCACAGGGCATTATACACAATATATCTGTGTGCCATATGGACAATCTGCATAAGTCCCTTGTCTGGCACATACACAACTTATACTAGTATTTCATGAAAATTGACCACTTTTCTCAAGGTCATCTAGTTGGTAGTGACTCACATTGCCTTTTTTAGAGCCCCCAGTAGTCTTGTCAATGAACTCAGGTAGCAAACCACAGATAATCATTGTCCAATGCTGTGTATTACAGGTAATCCTGGATATGTCTTGTAACTATGGCTTATGGCCCTCATCTGCAAACCCCAGACCATGGCAGAGATGGCATACAACACTGCCCTGCCACCAATATGTAACATCATTGAACATGTGTTCACAGTTATGAAGACCCAGTTCTACTGTATGGCTACATCTGGTAGACACTTCAATATACTTTAGAGACCTCCAACAAAATATTTGTGGTCTATACAATGATGTATAATTTGTTGCTGTAAATGCAGTTCCAGGGACCCTGTAGCACTGCCTGACATACAATTAACAGGAATGGAAAAATATTCAGAAGAGGAGTTATCTGGGGAACCAGCTGCAATGGTACCCTATAAGAGGAAGATGTGGGTGAAGTATGTCATGGAACTGACAAAAAGATGGTGTCTGATCTAGAATTATGGACAGACACAAAACTAACACAGAATAAAACTGATACATACACTGATAACAGTGAAATGTAGTGCACTGCCTGTACACGCTGTGCATCAGATACTACCATACCCACACAGGTCAGTATGATATGGGCAGGGCACAGTAATCATCATTTGCTGGAGTGAGTGGAATACCATGGCAGAGCACTGCAATGCTAGCATAGGTAAAAGGGGTCATTGGCAGTGAATGTGGTATCCAAGTATATAACTAGGAGGTTGGGGGGAATCTGGGATCACATTCACCAGTGACAGGAAGGAGCTTCCATGGGTAAAATTATGGCTGTTTGTAACATGTAGCCCTGCATCATCAGGACTGAGGGCATCCTGTCCAAGGGATGGTGTACTACAGTGAGAGTGTGTACATTATGGGAACTCCACTGTGGCCTTTCATGTAATGCTCCATGACCATGTTAATGGGCATGATAGATGTCACTTATAGAAGGAGAATGTCATGGAAATGAACTGCAGGACTCCGACTAGCTTGAATAGTGAAATGCATTCATGGTGGAGTCAGAAGTGCATTGGCTGTGATGATATGACTGGCCATACCCAGAAATGGAGGAAACAATGGGCGGTGTGGCTAGTGATACTGTCTCTAGAACAGTGTGCAGCATCTGCATAAGAGTGGCATGTAATTGTGCAACATGCATCAATCTCCTAGCATAGTTAAGGTGTCTGGTTGCTCACTTCCTTATAGCTGCATGAGTGGCTGTCACCTTGGTAACCAGCACCCTTAAAAGGCACTACTGCTCCATATTTCTACATGCTGTGTCATTCTAAATGTACTGCAGGATTTCCTGCAGTCTGCAGTGGTTGCAGTTCCTCAGTCAGGTCACACAACATACTCAGCATTTGCCTCTGCCTAGGTGATGAACCTGTGTATATATTGATTAATGCCAAGTATGATATCCAGGTCTGCAAATGTTATGGAGTCATGATAATAATGGCCACCTATGCTGCGTACATGCTCCTGATAGGCATTTTATCCTCTGATATCATTTGTGTCATTGATGCCTGTGTAACAGGGATTTCTGGGTTGATATTTATGGGATGACTGTTAGTGAACACAGAAGATTACAGATGTTCAACTTGCACCTTCACCATCAGCTCTGCTGTAGATAATGTAAGTTTATCTTTCTCTGTTAGCACTGCCTATGATGCCTCTGTATAATTGCACTGTCATGTGCATGTGGCCATCATAGTGTGCAGCAGGTGACCCGCTGTCATCAGACATGGTATGACTTGTTATGTTGTCTCCTCTCCAAGTGAAATCTATGAATAGATGCAGATAATATTCCTGTGTTAATGCTGGATTGTATTTGTGACTGCCACCAGCATGTGGCACATAGACTGCTACATGTCAGTTCTATGCATAGTCTATAGACAAATATGTGTATTGTGGTGCAGGGTATTGTTGCTGCATCCACAATGTCCCCAGATGACAGATGTGCATATGTGCTTGTCTGACTCAACCATTCACAGCTGCAAGTCAGTGCCCTAGAGGAATAGCACATATTACTTCTCACCTGGTGCATCCCATCCTTGGGAGTTATCACCAGCTCTCCTCCCATATAATCACTATCTGCTATGAGAGTTCTCTCACTTTCCTTAATGATTAACACTCATAATTCCCCCATATCTGTGAGATAACTCTGAGCTAGTTATCAACCTTCAGTACTCAACCTGTCTTTGACACATTCCTGTGATCTGGCTTTGGCATTTAGTAACATATCAGTAATTACATATTATACCTGTATTTTTGTCATATTATGGCCACTCACTGCATCTTTCTTGTAGATATGCAAGCCATGTTTGCATATGGCCTGAGGTATCACTGCTCTTTCTTGTGTGATGGACTTTTCTAGCTATTACTGTTCCTTTGGTCTCATGGTATAACATGTACACCTGCAGGTTATGCATATTAATCAGTGTTTATATACATAACTCTTCATGCCAGCTGATAATTAACTTGGTACTGTCCATAACTCCCTTTTAAATGTTATAGTCCTATATGTGGCTGTTGTATAACTGTTCATAAATTGTGCAGTAGAGTTGCAGCAGTGGGTGTGTTAGCAATGCTTGCCTTTGGACAGGACCTGTGCTGAAAGTACAGTCTCTGTCTGATGGACTAGAAGCCTTGCACACTCTATAACATGTCATACAGTCTGTATGCATATGGAATGCTGCAATGAGCACTGTACATCTGGACAGTGACAAGGCCTGACTGTTACTGTGTCCAGTCAGACCGAGCCCCCAGTAGAACTTCAATCTCTTCTGCCCTGTTGCCTGTGCTCTGTCAGGTTGAGCATCTCCACAAGAATTTCAGCTTGTCCTGCTCTATCAGCTATGCCTTTTCTAGTTCTGTTTTCCAGCAGCTCTCATGTGCTCTGTCATTCTGAGCTAGGGTTGCCACCTTTTCAAATGGCCAAAGTGGGACATTTTTGGGACGAACATCAGATTTTACAGGCCGACACATACCCACGGTCAGTACAACGGTTAGAACTTAACTTTTATGCCTAAATAAAAGCTTATTCTTGTAGCATTTTAGTTGCTTATTCTGTTTCTTATAATATTTAGGTATTTTAGATACAGAATAACTGTTTTATGCAACTATTACATAAAATATAGGAAATAATTTTGTCCTAATATCTCAGGACATTTGCCATTTTTACAATTTTTTTGTGAGGACACAAAGTGGGACAGGTGGTAACCCTATTCTAAGCCCCACCAGCAGCAGGACTGCATCCTGTCTGTACTGTCACCTGTGCCTTTTCAGGTTGCCTTTCCAGTATGCAAAATGACACAAAAACTGCAAACAGAATCCACTTTTTATTCCAAACTTTAGCGCCTCCACCAAGCAGTCTTTAAGAAGTATAAAAAACATTATCCAAGCATTCCCCTTAAATACCCACCAAGCAGAGTTAATAATTCAATTATAAAAATCAATTGCGTACAATTATATAATTAAATAAAACTTTTCCAATTAATTTCACAATTAAGACCCTGAGGAACCATAGTGTTATATTTTAAAATAAATAAAAATTATTTAAATAACAGTTGATCTTTTAACCTTCCCTCATCACCTAGTTTCACAAATATTTTTTCTAAAACAGTAGCCTGTAGTAATTTATAGTCACTATTGTGACATTCTTTAAAATGAACAGCCACAGCACTTTCAGTCTTACATTTTTTAATGTCTCTGAGACATTCTTGCAGAAGACATTTGAATATTCCCTTAGTCTCACCTATATATACCAACCTACATGGACAACGTAGAGCATATATAATTCCTTAAGTAACACATGAAAAGTTACCTAAGACACAAAACTTACTATTTCCATTTTTATCAAAAGTTTGAACAATCAGTTCACAAATACTGTATCTTCCACACTGAAAAGTTCCCTTTAACAATGGATTTATCGTGAAACTTTCTGCAGGAGCTATAAAATAAGATTTAACCAGTTTGTCTGACAGACTGGTCCCTTTCTTAAATGAAAAAACTGGATGGTGGCTAGATAACTTTTTTAGTTTTTCTTCCCTTATCAAAAACTTCCAATAATATTTAACCTGTTTTTGCATCTGTTCACTAAGAACATTAGATGTCATTACTATATATATATTATCTTGTACAGATGTATTCCTACTACCATAAATATTACTCACATATTTATAATTATTACTGGTAGAATAATAATATTCATGGATTTTATCCAAAGCCTCAAAGGCATTAGATAATAGGTACCCTCTCTTCAGGAACATAGTACAGGTAGAAAGAAGTACTTTAAATAGATCTTCTTTATTATTACAAATTCTACCAGTAATAATTATAAATATGTGTTATGGTAGCAGGAATACATCTGTACAAGATAATATATATACATACATATATATATATATATATATATATATATATATATATATATATATATATATATGTATATATATATATATATATATAGTAATGACATATAATGTTCTTAGTGAACAGATGCAAAAACAGATTAAATATTATTGGATGTTTTTGATAAGGGAAGAAAAACTAAGAAGGTTATCTAGCCACCATCCAGTTTTTTCATTTAAGAAAGGGACCAGTCTGTCAGACAAACTGGTTAAATCTTATTTTATAGCTCCTGCAGAAAGTTTCATGATAAATCCATTGTTAAAGGGAACTTTTCCGTGTGGAAGATGCAGTATTTGTGAACTGATTGTTCAAACTTTTGATAAAATTTGAAATAGTAAGTTTTGCGTCCTAGGTAACTTTTCATGTGTTACTGAAGGAATTATATATGCTTTACGCTGTCCATGTAGGTTGGTATATATAGGTGAAACTAAGAGAATGTTCAAATGTCTTCTGCAGGAACGTGTCAGAGACATTAAAAAATGTAAGACTGAAAGTGCTGTGGCTGTTCATTTTAAAGAATGTCACAGTAGTGACTATAAATTATTACAGGCTACTGTTTTAGAAAAAAATATTTGTGAAACTAGGTGATGAAGGAAGGTTAAAAGATCAACTGCTATTTAAAAAATCGTTACTTACTTTAAAATATAACACTATGGTTCCTCAGGGTCTTAACTGAAATTAATTGGAAATGTTTTATTTAATTATATAATTGCATGCGATTGATTTTTATAATTGAATTATTAGCTCTGCTTGGTGGGTATTTAAGGGGAATGCTTGGATAATGTTTTTTATACTTCTTGAAGACTGCTTGGTCGAGGCGTTAAAGTGTGGAATAAAAAGTGGATTCTGTTTGCAGTTTTTGTGTCATTTTGGATATTTTTTGCTGTTCTTTCGTGTGGTTTTGCCTTCCCAGTATGTCTGTCCACTGTTATGCCCTGTGTAGTATTACTTCATACATTTCTTTGCTGTGCTATTATGCCTTTTGCTTTGATACATTATTGTGTGGTCACTGCAGTCCTGAGGTCCATTACCACTAGTCCTGTCTGCTATCAATTTATCTATATTGCTGTACACTCTAATGCACATCATTTTCTGACTCTCTATGCTGCTTGGCATAATGGAGTCTACCAAAATATGCCATTATGTTTTTTTTTCCACAATAAAACAATCCTCAGAACACAGTAATTATGGTAATGGTGTGATTTAATTCAGTTTCATCGGAGTTATGCATTTAATGCACTGCATAGCTGCTGTAGTTGACACTACAATGATTTTGTTTGACACTCAAAGGCTGATAGGCAAAGTAAGTTGTGCATGTTGAATGAAATGCCTGGTTACACTGTTGTCAATTTTTTATGATACTACTGGCCATTTGCATCATGCTACCATACTGCCTATCAATGCACATCACATGATGTCTAGTAGGCACAGCTATGTGCACCAAACTACCATTGTTCTCCTGATTTAGATCTAGATGGTACACATGGCATCTACAAGCTCTGAATTTGTCACCAGTTGTTGCAGCAGGGACTGTAAGATCTAGCTTCATCTGTCACAGATGGGCCATAGGGCGTGTCAGTTTGCGATGAACAAGGGCTCTCTTTATAAAATTGATGCCTCATGCTAGTTTATCAGGGCACTGAGTGATGCCACTGGCATAACCTGCAAAGACAAAATGTGTAGATACAAATGTATTAACTTGTGGAGGTGCCACCCAGAAAAGAAAAGGTTAGAGAGAGGGACGTACCTTATTACTGTAAGCATTCTGCTCCTGGTTTGGCAATGCACATTAAGACTAGCATACCACCTAGTTGTAATAACCTTCTGTTGACAAGAACATGCTATGGTGATTATTGTTTAATCTAAGTTTTTCCAGGGACCCAGGAAATATAGAAAAAACTGGATGACTGATTAAAGGAGGTGATGCAGGCTCTCCAAGTGGTGGGGTAAATGTATTGTATTGCTAATAGTGCTGGGGTATTTTAATAAAGTGTTGTACATGTTATCAATCTAGTGTGCTTGTTTCCTTGTAAAGTGTAATGCACACTACCAATCTGTAGCATTTAATCCAAAGGTAAAAAGGTCTCACAGATGAACCATTCTGTAAAACCTTCAAGAAATCCCAAATATGCTAGATCTTCACCTTAAACGCCCTACATTGGAGATCCATGGGATATATGCAAATGACCCCTTGTGGACATACCAGGCCTATTTCTTTGCAGGAAGACTATGGTCATCTTGTGGAAGATGACTGGGGGACATGCTGGTGGCCACAATGATCACCTCTCAGGAAGGGCGAAAAGGCTCCTCATCTGGGAGTGGTATGAAAGTGTCTTTCTCAGTCCCCAGGCATAAAGTGTGTTTACTGATGGGGAAGGATGTGGACTGTGGGCCACCAGATGTGTTACCACCTATGATCTCGGCCAAGGAGATGACTGACATCTCTATGGCTTCCTCTCTGAGCTATTCAGGCAGACATTCCTCACCATCCTATCACCCATTGTTGTGTTTTCCATCCTTTCCTGTCTGCTGCCTTCCTCTGTTTATAGCCCAGTACTCTCCGTCACTAGTTATTCACCCTATGTCAGTTTCAATCTCTCCGTTGTTCTCTTCCTACATGTCAGTACTTTCCATGTCACTCTTTGTATTATATGCTTACTTGTCTGCTTTAACTACGTTCCTCTTATCCTCCATCATACCAACACTTTCCCATTTTCTGCTTTACTTTCCACTGTTCTTCTTAAAAATAAGCACCGGTACCCACAAAAAAGTGTATCCTCCTTCCCCTACATGCCTATCTTCTCTTCTTGCTATGCTTTTTTGTATTTATTTGATTGTTCTTCCCCTTTTCTGTCTGTACTATCTTCTCTTTCCACCCCATTTATATGACAAACCAGCATTTTGCTATGGTTCCCTTATATGGGTTTCTCAGAGTGCCTATACCGCAGCAATGGGGCAATTTGACCAGGGACACTGATTTCCAGTTCTCAAAAGACTGAAATTCTGGTTTTGTGAGATGAAAACTGTGAATTTTTAACTTTTTTAACTATAGTTTCTGATCTTTACTATTATTTCATTATAACTTTATAGTGCATCTATAGAGATGCAAAGTTAATGCAGACTTTGTGCACAGAACACTCAATAAAGTAAGTATTATTAGTGGTAAACATGAGAAGAAATACAGGTTGTGGTGAATGAATGCTCTAGACTAAATTCCAAATTTCATGAAAATCCCATCCCTGGGATTCACAAAGATTCATGCAAGAATAAGACTATTCTTGCATGGAGGGTTCCTGTCCATTTAGAACAGCAGTGCGCCTTGCATATGCATGAAGGCATGCTGCTGTTTAATCTAAATGGACATGAACTGTGAATGAGTGCAGGGGGTGTGTCCCAGTAGTGCACGGACACTAAACATGCCCCCTGCACTCAGAAAGTGCTGTACGACACTTTCTAAGCCGAACTGGCATAATATTAAAGCTTTGCTCTAATATTATGCCAATATTTCAGTGTCCATGGATACTGAAAGGAGAAAATGATCATTTCAGTGTCTGCGGACAATGAAATCAAAAAGGCAAAAAGAAAGCAAATCAGGGGGTGTGTTACAGGTTCTGTGACACACCCTCCTACATTGCTAAAGTGTAATATGGCACTTTTGCAACCTGCTAAAGCAGGAAATGTGTGCAAATGCACACATAATGGGGGATAAATCCCCCAAAAGTGAAAAAGCACAAGCACAGCCCCACAAACATAAAAGGTTGACAGAGAACAAGTCATGCAGCAGCATAAATCATGTAAGGGTAGAAGTCTGAAAGCAAATGTATGGAAACAGTCCCTTACAGCAATTCATGTTAACAAAGGCACAAATAATGGGGGGAATAAAACTACATTAGGGACACTCCAGAAAAATTACCCCACACACTTAGAAAGCTGATAGATGACAGGATATGTATTAGCAGGAGTCCCTGAAGAACAGAAGTCTGAAAGCCAAATCAATACCAGTATTTCACGATTGCAGTCCAAAGTAGTTGTAAGAACAGCACAGTACACACCCAAATAACCGAATAATATCATAGTAATATATAACTTTTTTTACAGTAGCCTAAGGAATGTTTAAGCATAGCTAATTGGGCGTGCACGTTATGGCTGTCTGCTTAGCATATTTTAAACATTGAATAGGATCTAAATGCAAACAGACAGGTGATACTTCCAAGCTGAGTTTGTGTAGTGGTTTGAGTCACAACTTTATATGCTGGAGTTTGGGGTTTGAGTCCCAAAACAGATAGTTTATTTTCTTATTTGAAAGTAGTGTTAAAATTATTTTAGTAAACTTAAATTATGTAGTAACCTTTTTTTGTCAACCAGGGCAGTGTAGCAGTTCCAAAAGTGAGACGTCAGTGTAGAAAAGATGTGAAACCCAATATAAACACAAGTGCCCCATACAGTATAGTCACACAAGAATATAATTTAATGAAAGCACATAGGGGATTCATAGAAGGTAAACGTAAAATTATAATGTGTATATAAATATTATTTTATTAAAAAAATGTATAAGTATAATATGCTTAAATGTGCCGTCATCACTCTGTATCCATCAGACCTTGTTCTGCCCAGCAATAAAATAGTCAACCCTACTAAGTTTCCAACTCAGGAAGCTGTCCTCTACAATCACAGCAAAACACCACTACACCATCTGAGCTTGCAGAAAACTGCAATGCTTTAACAAGCATATCATGCATTCTAGTCATATAACATTAATGAAAAAAAAACAACAGCTCCAAGTCTCAAACACCTGATTCTGAGCACTATAGTCCGACGAATGTACCACTACACCATCTTAGCTGTATAGCAAAAAAATGCTATTTTTTAAAAACATATCATGAAATAAAGGCATACAACATTAGGGAGAAAGCTTTGTGGAACAAGTCGTGCTGTATATAGACACACACACACACACACACACACACACACACACACACACACACACACACACACACACACACACACACACACACACACACACACACATATATATATATATATATATATATATATATATATATATATATGGTTCTCCTTCAGAAGGTCACACGTCTGAAATCTCGAAATGCATATGGCCGAAGCCATATGCTCGAATTTCAGAAGCTCAACCATCTGAAAGGGAAAGAAAATAAAAAGCAAGAAAGCACAAAACAGTGTTTCTGCAGGGGGGAAAGCCCCCCTGCACCCTCCACACCCCTCACTACTTATTTATTCTAACTCTGAGATCGCACTACAGTGCAGAATGGGAAATTTTCCATTCTGCGCTGTATGCCGATCCCCATTCAGAAGGTCGAGCTTCTGAAATTTCAGTCATGTGGCCTATATATTGGTCTAGGACTATTCACTGAAAGCACATTTCACTGAAACACATTTGACTGTGCACAATTCACTGAAAGCTCAATTCAGTGAAAACACAATTCACTGAAACACATTTCACTTAAAGTTATATATGGCCTTTTCCCCACAGTAGTGCAACCCTGGAGTTAGAATATATAGTAAAGGGGTGTATGGGGGGCACCGCCCCACATTGGGGGGTGTGGGTGGCATAGTCCCCCACCTATTTTAAATATTTTGAACTATATACATGGATACTTGCAATTTCAATAAATTACTCTTTTCTAAACTTAATATATATCCAAACTATGTGGGGGTCTATGCCTCCCACACCCCACAATGTGGGGGTGGTGCCCCCACACCCCCCCTTACTATATATACAAACTCCAGGGTCGCACTACAATGGGGAAAAGGCCAAATATAACTTTCAGTGAAATGTATTTCAGTGAATTGTGTTTTCAGTGATTTGTGCACAGTCATTTGACATTCAGTGAAATGTGCTTTCAGTGAATAGTCCTAGACCCATAGATATATATATATATATATATATATATATATATTAGGTTGTTGAATGCTTAATGATCAACACCTAAGCGTCGAAGTTTCAAAATCGTGAATGGCCATATAAGCCAATTCTTTGATCGGGAAAGAATTTGCTAGGCCGTCTGAAAATAAAATTAACTTTTCAACCTAAATATAGTGGGGGGCTTCACCCCCCACAAGCCCCACACACACCCCTAACTAAATATAACAACTCCGAAATTGCTCTACATTGGGGAAAGGGCAAATCCCCGATAACGGCCAAGCAAATTCTTTCCCGAGGAAATCATTGAGCATTCGACAACCTCAGCTGTCAAAGAAATAATATAGATCCTATATATATATATATATATATATATGTGTGTGTGTGTGTGTGTGTGTGTGTGTGTGTGTGTGTGTGTGTGTGTGTGTGTGTGTATGTGTGTGTGTGTATGTATATAACATGCAGTGCAGTTATACCTCAGAACCATCCCTCTCAACCTCTTAGTGCAAGAAACCTGTACAAAGGTTGTAAAGGGGGGGGGGGGCACATGTAGGGATATATTTCAAACATCCGGACATTCTGTGAAAATCCTGACAGTGGAGAGGCATGCTCAGAGCCTCTTAGTGCAATGAATCTGGACCAAGCCTGACAAAGGGGGGGGGGGACAAAGGGATGAAAATAGTGACATATCCAAAATACGTCAGTAGATAAGCTGAGAAAGTTGATGTAGTAACACCGTATGTCCTAACATATATCGACTGAAATATTACAATTCCAGGACTCAATTGCTTCACATTACTTAGTGACCTCAATCCTCACATCATCCCACTGATGTGTCAGAAATACACAACAGTTATGGGGACCATTCCAAAGATATCGGCCAGACACTTGGACATCCTACAAATATGTGGTCATAACACAACAGTAGGGAAACTACACTGAGCTACTAAGCAATGTCGAAACTACAATCAGACTGACATAACATTACCCAACTCCAGCTCTGGGGCTGTACACATGCATTAGCAAATATAACAGGCACTACAGGGATGTAACACTACTGGAAAACAGACACTAGTGTGAAAGTGTATACCCCAAAAAATTGCACCACAGTCACAGTGCCATACCAGTAAGCAAACTGAACACTACAGTATAATGACTGTGTGAGCAACAAAATCCCGTTTGCCACTCACACATTACCCCTATGTATACTGCCCCAAGTCACAGTGTAGTGGGAGTCGTGAGGTTCATAGATTCATAGATAGGTAGGTACTAGGCTATCTGCCCGAAGGCATTTATAAGCCTAGCCGGAATGTGTTGGTTTTCGTCGCCCTTTTAGATTGGTTCCCTGTGCCTCTGTCCAGCAGAGCCATCGAAGTGATCCCCGAGGTAAACTTTCTGTTTCCCATCCACTCGTCAAGGTTTCTCTTGAAGAGGGTCAGCGAGGAGCTCTGCTTAATGTAGATTGGAATTTTGTTCCAGAGCATGGGAAGTCTCTGGGACAGGAATCTATCCCTCCAGCACATCCTATTTATTGTTGTGATGAGGTTTAGATCCCTGGAGCGTGTGGCTCGAGGGGATATGGTTTTCTTTAGGTGGAGCACGTCCATCAATTCTTGGTTGGACATAGCCTTGTATGTCAGGCAGAGATCACCTCTGAGTAGGTGGTATGCAAGCGAGTACAGCTGGTGTTTCTTCAGTCAAACTGCATAGGGCATCTGCTTGAGGCCAGTGATCCTCTTGGTGAGGTACTTCTGTGGTCTTTCCAGTTGTTGCAGGTGTCTTGTAAGGTACATCTCAAATGGGGCATTGTACTCTATGATGGGTCTGATGAGTGATGCATACAGGGGCCCAATGACCTCTTTCAATCTGGATGCAAACCCTTTTGTGATTAGGTGGGCCACATAGTAGGATTTTCTAACCACTTTGGCAATGTGATTATCAAAGGAGAGGTTATTATCTACTTGGGTCCCCAGATCCCTTATTATGTCTTCCATATTTAGGGGGCTACCACCTATGTGGTAGTTTGTGGGTACTTTGTTTTTTTCCAAAGGGGATGACTATGCACTTTTTGGCATTTAGCTTGGGACCATGGTTTTGACACCAGGTATCTGTCTCAGTGAGACCCTTTTGGAGGATGTCTGTGTCAGCCAGAGAGTCAATTATAGCCCCTAGTTTGCAGTTGTCTGTGAACTTGGTCAGCCATAGTCCTCCTGTGCTTGCCTGTACCTCTGAGAAGTATATGCCAAACAGGAGGGGTCCTAGGACTGAGCCCTGGGGAATGCCACTTGTAACTGGTTTAGAGTCAGACCTAGCTCCCGTAACTCTTACCATGTGGGTTCTGTCCATGAGCCAGTTGGCAACCCATCTCATGATGTAGGGGTTTATGTTCAGGCTGGTGAGCTTGTCTATAATACCTGAGTGGGGAATGGTGTTGAAGGCCTTTGCAATGTCTAGGTAGGCTGTGTGGACCACCTTTCCCTTGTCTATAGCCTTTTGGTAACTGTCTCAAAGAAGTCCACCATGTTTAGGAGGCATAATTTGCCCTTAACAAAGCCGAACTGGGTAAGGTCCAGTGTTTGGAGATCTCCACTGTCTCTGTTAATGAGATCCATGATGATGCACTCCATAGCTTTACAGACCAAGCTAGTCAGGCTTATAGTGCGATAGTTCCCAGGATCCGTTGTGGCTCCACCTTTGTGGAGTGGAATAACTGTTGCTGTGCACCACTCTGTGGGCATGTAACCTGTGGAGAGGCTGAGTTTAAACAGTGTATTTAGGTGAGGGGTTAGTTCATCTTTGAGCTCATGTAGGACGCAGCCTGGGACACCATCCAGTCCCATTGATGCTGTGTTTTTGGCTTTGGAGAGGGCTGTTTTAACCTGAGTGTCTGTGATTTCATGGGCACTACATTCTTCTGGTATAGTTATGGGCCCTTTTGGGGGTGAGAGTGGGTTGAAGTTTGCACTGAGCCTGTCTGCCAGGATGTTGGCTATATTGGTCGGTTCAGTGTATTTTCTGCCAGTCTGCACTAACTCCAAGCAGATCTGAGAATTGCCACTTAGATTCTTGACATAGCTAAAGAATGCCTTGTGGTTATGCCTTGTGGTTATCTTTGGAGTCCATGACAATTTTTCTTTTAAAGCTAGCCTTGGATAATTTTATGTGGGAACGTAGTTTCTTGCTGATACTGATCAGGGATGTCTTCCCTTCTTGGGATTTTACTCTTTTCTGTACTAGTTTCCTCCTTCTATTGTATAGCTTGTTTATGGCAGGGGTCCACCAAACTGGTTTCCTTTTTCTTGGATTAGTGAGTCTTGGTTTTGTTTGGGATAGCACAATCCACGCATTCTTGTAGGTGCCCGTAGAGTGCATTAGTAAAGGATTTTGCAGCTTGGACAGATGTTGTGGGTCATGTCACGGTCTGCATGTACAGACATATACAGGCAATAGGGAACCAGAAAGTGGAGCAGCATAAGCAGTCAGATAGAAAGGGCCCATGACACTTACATGTACCCCCCCCCCCTACAAAGCCCAAATAACATGTACACACTACACTGCTACACAATCCTGACAGTCTGTTAACAATAGGCAGACATACACAGACCTCTCAAATGTACAGTTTCCCAGAGAATGTATAGGCACAGAACTCATATCTATGGCCACTTCCTTGTTACTTGTC
Source organism: Protopterus annectens (assembly GCF_019279795.1). Lineage (NCBI taxonomy): Eukaryota > Metazoa > Chordata > Ceratodontiformes > Protopteridae > Protopterus > Protopterus annectens. The sequence continues at coordinate 930,379,578 of NC_056732.1, read as the reverse complement.
TGGGGTCTATGACATCACTGGGATGGTAGCAGGAATGAATGCAATAAATAATGATATGACATACCTCTGAACCTCTTAGTGCATGACATCTGGACAAAGCCTGACATATTTGGGGGACAGAGCAACAGACACTGGGGTATATTGGACATATTGCTGTGATAAATGTAGACAGTTGCTGGTGTTACCGGTTTGCTGTAACATATCTTTTTTGAGGGATATGAAGTCAGTAACACCAGTGGATGTTAGCATTTACTGACTGCATTCCGCAGAGTGTCCTACTGATTAGCCAAGGGCAACAACAGACCAAACATATGAGCCATGCATCTGGACAGGGTCTAGGCCTCTGGTCAGTGTAGAGGTATGACCGCAGTGATGTAACAGAATGGAAATCCTCTGACAGCTGCCAAACATGTCACCCAGCACCTTATGAAGTGCAGTAATGCCAACATGACACTCCCCCACATCACCTCTGGGGAATTATCCATGTATATTCAAATATAGCATGCATTACAGGAATGGAACTGTAGTGAAAAGCAGAAAATGGTGCCAAAATGTCCACCCAAAAACATTTGCAACACAGTCACAGCAACATACCTGTACCCAAAATGAACTCTAGAGTAGACTGATTGTCTGAACAAACATATCCTGATTGCCAGTCACATACTACACCAACATATACTGGCCCAATTTACAGTGTACTGGGAATCCTGAGGTGTTACAGGACATTTCACAGTCAGTTCCTACAAGCATACAGACATGGTAGACCGCCAGCAGCTGTAGCAGCATGCAGAGTCAGATAGGTAAATGATGTAGGGTACTCACATCTTCTACTCTCCCTACCCAGCCCAACAAACATCTACACACAACACTGCTACACAATCTTGGCAGTCTGTTCACAATGGTCAGACAGACATAACTGTCATATGTACAGGTATTCAAAGATGTACCAGGGTGTGGAACCATAATCCTGTCCACTACTGCATACCATGGCCAGGAGTCTGCCAGGTCATTGCCATGATAACTGGAGTACAGCTGGTAATTAATGATATACCATACCTCTGCACCTTGTAGTGGAGGACATCTGGATAATGCATGACATAGTTGTGGGACAGGGAGCTGGAAAGAGGAACATATCACACTTAATGGTGTTACAAACTGAAACAGTAGCTGGTGTTACACGGCTTGTTGTAACATAACATCCTTGAAGGATATTATGTCTGGAACACCAATGGATGTCAACAGTTACTGACTACAATCCTCACATTATCCTACCAACCCCACAAAAAACAGATGTTGTTTGAGGAACAGACCAAGCATAACAGGCAAACATCTGGCCAGTCTGTGAACAACATGCCAGTTGAGAGGTATGTCAGAGGCATATCACTGTCAGATGTTAAGTCACTCAGTAAATGCATGTCTCGAAGAACCCTGTTAATCTAGCAACCCTCCATGTGTATAATAACAATAATGACATACAATCTGTACCCAATTCTGGAGCTTTGTCCCTCATGTTGTTGGCCTGTCTCCACATGTCTTGTCCTGTGAGGTATTTCCACCTACTGTCTGTGAAGCTGTATTCCTCACACCTCCATAATTTCCTCGCACAGGCAAGGAAAATTGTCAAGGCCCACATGAAGGGTGTCCCATATGTTGCAACTAGCAGCAATGTCTAGGCCCACATCACAATACTATGTGGGCACCTACATAGTTTTATGGTCTTAGCAATACCCGACAGGACAACATCAACCCCCTCAAGGTAGGCTGAATGCCTGTGGTGGACAGCAGCAATGCACCCCATCATAGATGGAAATAATCGCAGGATGGGCCAAGAAGGAACAGGTGCCTCATTGGAAGCCATGTCACCTTGTTCTGCACAAGCAAATAAGGTCACAGATGATGTACCCTAAAGCTGTCTTTGAGTGCAAATTGGAGACATCCACCAAGGACAATCACTAGGCCTTCCAGATGTGCGTCTGCAGTTCCAGAGGCAACACACATATCTGCTCTGTAGTGGTAGTCAATAACACAGCATACACATATACCATGCATATAGGCAACTGGCTGCAGACAAGTGAAGTGTAAACATCCCCCCATATGTACACATTTGCATGTACAGCACCTGCCCCCTCCCCTCATGATCAGGAAGAAGGTCTGTAATGCCCTCTCAAAGGCAACACATTGAGGTCTCCATAGGCCTGATACCATTTCTGGCTGCATCCAACATGAACACAGGCATGGGCTCTCAGACTCATTCTGCAGTGTAGTCAGCCACAGCCTAAGCACTGGTGTCATCCCATCCACATAGAGGGCAGACAGACAGTTGATAGAAAACAGGTTATGCATTAGCATTAATGTTCATAAGGATACAAGTCTGAAACTGAAATGTATGCCATAATGTCATGACAGCAGTCATCAATGACATGGCCGAAAACTGCAATACTCTCCATTTAATATAGTAATATAATATTAATATCTAATAGGCAATAAATAAAAATATACAGCTCAATTCCCCAAACCAAGATAGTGTAGTGGTCAGAGTCCCAGCTTTGCATGCAGGTGTACATGGTTTGAGTAATAGAACAGGCAATCCAAATTTACATAGGAAATCAGTGTTAAAAATGCTATGTTCACATTAAAATATGTGGTAAGTTATGTTTGTCACCTAGATTAGTGTAGTTGGTGTAAAATGGATGTGTGAATGCATATAACATGTGGCAACACCCATGTATACATGTGTCTCATACAGTATAATTACACCCCTTGCTACTGAAATGAAAGCACATACAGCCATGTCATGTAATGGAAATCATATATACTTACAAAATGAAGTCATTAGTGTGGTATATTATGAGAATGAACTGTGAGCAATGGTTAGCAATGCTCAGCTATGCTTAACAGGTTTAACAACACATTTCTGTTGTCCTCACTCCTCACTCTGGGGTTTGAGTGTTCAAATTCAACTCCAAACTCTGTATAAATGCAAAGGTGTTGCTGTAAAAGAAATGGACAGCTATGGACCTTCTGTACACCTGTCCTGCACATCTATAGCTATGTTCCAGATTGTTCTTCCCCCTGCATGACCCTATTCCACCACTTTCCTATCAGCCCTTTCTCTTTTCTTTTAAAGAATTGGTGCAGGTGTAAATGTGAGTAAGCGGTTGTAAGAACAATTAAATTACCAGCCCTGCCAGGTCTTGAACCCAGGGACATGTACACTGTAGCCAAAGAAATGCACCACTACACCATTTGAGCTGAAGGGAGTGTGAATGCTTTTTCCAACATATGCTCATTCAATAGTAGGGAAAAGATTGCATAGAATCAGTCAGGCCTCATATTTATACATATACACATGTATATATGTATGAAGCTGCATACATATAGATATATATATATATATATATATATATATATATAGATATATATAGACCAATGTATACATAATATAAATAGTGATATACATATAAAATATACACATATACAGACACACACACACACACACACACACACACACACACACACACACACACACACACACACACATATATATATATATATATATATATATATATAAACTATATACATAGATATAGACATATATATATATATATATATATATATATATATATATATATATATATATATGTATATATATATATATACTCATAACATGTAGTGGAGTCATACCTCAGAACCATACCTACCAACCCCTTACTGCAAGAAATGTGGCCCAAGGCTGTCCAAATTGGGGGGGGGGGCAATGGGACAAAACTAGGGACATATTTCAAATATCGCTCTTATAAATCTAGAATGTTGCCAGAGTGACAGGGTTTGTTTCAACATACATGTTCTGAAGGATGTGAGTTCTGAAACTGAAATGTATGCCATCATTTATTGTCAGAAATCCTCAAATCCTCACAATGATTTACCAGGGATATGAAAATAATGCATCTGTGGAACAGACCAGAAATATGAGCAATAAACCTGGACATGCTGCAACAATCCAGACAGTCCTGAGGTAGGCTCAGAACCCCTTAGTGCAACGAACCTGGGCCAGGCCTGACAAAGTGGGGGGAGAAAGCCATGGAAATAGGGACATATCTGAAATACTGGAGTAGATAAGCTGACACAGTTACTGCAGTAACACCCTTATGTCTGTCCTAACATATATTGACTGAAATAGCACAAGTCCAACAATAAATTACCTCCCACTAGTTAGTGACTAAAATCCTCATATCAGCCCACTGATGTGTCAGAAATACACACTTATGGGGGCCAGGCAACACTATCTCCTACAAATATCTGGAAATAACATCACATTAGGGAAACTACACTCAGCTGCTAAGCATGTCACCAAGCAGTGTCCAAACTACAGTGAGACTGACTCAACACTAACCCAAATCTGCTAGGGGGAATTACACATGTATAGGCAAATATATCAGGCACTACATGGATGTCACAGCACTGAAAAACAGATACCAGTGTGAAAGTGCATACTCACATACAATTCAACCACAGTCAAAGTGACATACCAGTAAGCCAAAGGAACAGTACAGTATAAGGACTGTGTGCACAAAAACATCTCAACATGTTTGCCAGTCACACACTACCCCTACATATACTGGCCCAATTCACAGTGTAGTCTGATGCCTGACTGTGGTATGGGACATGTGTCAGTCTGCCTCTACAAACATACACAGCTGATAGAGCACCAGAAACTGAAGCAGCATGCAAAGTCAGATAGAAAAGGACCCATAACACTTACATCTAGCCCCCTCCCTACACAGGCCAAATACATTCACAATACACTGCTACACAATCCTGACAGTCTGTCAACAATTGCCAGAAATACAAAGACCTCTCAACTGTACAGAGTCCCACAGAATGTCCAGGCTTTCCCCTTATATATAAGGCCTCCTACACATAACATGTCTGGCAGTCTGATACATCACTTGGATGATATCAGGAATGAAGTCACTATATAATGATATACTATACCTATCCACCTATTACTGTATGACATCTGGACAAAGCCTGACATACTTTGGGGGCAGAGGCCCAAACATAGGGGCATTATTGACATATTGCTGTTATAAACTGAGAAAGTTGCTGGTGTAACAGGGTTTGTTGTAACATATCTGTTCTGAGGTATATGAGGCAAGAAACACACATGGATGTTACCATTTACTGACTGCAATTATCAGAGAATGCTACAGAATTTCCAAGGGCACAAAATGTGTGAGTAACACACCAAATATAAGAGTCCAAACACTGGCCAGTCTACGGATAACCCTACAGTTGAGAGTTATGTCAACCACATAACACTGTCAGACTTAAAATCATGCAGAGCAGCCATATCCACACAAACCCTGTCAAACTAATATTACTTCAACTGTATAACAGCAATACTTACATTCTGTTCCTATATCTGGAACATTCTCCCCCAGTTTGTTGGGCTGTCTCGACAATGTTTTTTGTAAGAGGTATTTCCAGCTACCCTCTGTGAGGCTGTTTGTCACACACCTCCATGAAGTTTCCTCACAGGCAATGAAAAGGGGCATTGCCCACATGAAGTACTCAGTTATAGGAGTGTGTTTCCATGCTATTGGGTATATGAATGATACCACAGCTGTTCTACATGCAATTAGCAAATCAGGACTTCAATTGGTGCACAGGCCATCAGCTGCTCATGAGCATTACCTACAAAAAGCAAGCTGCTGCCTATAAAAAAACAGATGTATATCCTAAATCTGTCTCAGAGAGAGAGAGAGAGAGAGAGAGAGAGAGAGAGAGAGAAACAAACAGACACTCACTCACTGAAAGTGAAGGATTATACCAACAGAACAAAAAAAAAACAGGTATGTCAAACAATTAAGCATGTAATTGAATGTAGTAGGGGGTATGTAAATATGGAAAATAGGAAGTTCAACAAATATTATGTCTCAACACTTGCTGTACTGATATATTGCTAATCAGAACCTATGCCCATAGCATCTGTGTCTGTCTGCGGTGACATAGAACACAGCTCAGGGCCCTGAGTCACCCCAGGAAAAGATGGCTCACATATGACCACTACTGGAGTGTGTGTGACACTGCTAGGCCAACTACTGGGATGTTGCAGATATCCATATGTTAATAGTGAATACAAATATGATATACATGTTTGTTTCAGGAATGTGATGGACATATACAGGGTATTTGCATATTGAAATAATGTTGCAACTGTGTGTGTGTTGAACTGCATGCAATATACTAAGCTCATACCATTCAACTGTCCAGTGTTATGCACACTGACCATATGTGTGTCTCATATTTGTAGTTATTTAATCAAGAGTTGTGTTATGTCTGGCAAATAATTGGAAACCTGTGAACACTGACATTACAACATCACCTTCTCTTACTTTTGGCTTCTCCCATTAGGGGTCGCCACAGCAGATCATCTGTCTCCATGTCTTCCAGTCCTCTGCATCTTGCTGGGTCACACCAACCAGCTGCATGTCCACTATCACCACATACATTCATCTTATCTCAGGCCTCCCTCTTTTCCTCTTACCTGGCAGCCTCATCCTTTCCCAAATATACTCAGCATACCTCCTCATCATATTTCCAAACCAACATAATCCTGCCACTTTCTGGCTTTGTCCCCAAGCTGTCCAACCTGGGCTGAACCCCTAACATACATATTCCTAATCCTGTCCACCCTCTTCCCACTCAGTGCAAATCTTAACATCATGAACTCTACTACGTCCAGCTCTGACTTGTGCCTTTTTTATCAGTGCCAATGTCTCCAACCCATATAACATAGCTGGTGCCACTACCCTCTTGTAGACCTTCCCTATCACTCTTAATGATACTCGTCTGTCACAAATCACTCCTGACACTCTTCTCCACCACCCGCATCCTGCCTGTACTCTCTTTTCCACCTCTCCCCACACTCGCCATTGCTCTGAACTGTTGTTCCCAAGTATTTAAACCTATCCACCTTTGCAAACTGTAATCTCCACATCCTCACCATTCCTCTATCCTACCTCCCATTCACACACATATATTCTTAGTCCTGCTGACCATTATTCCTCCCCTCTCTAGACCATACCTCCACCTCTCCAGGGTCTCTTCAACCTGTTCCCTACTCTCACTAGAGACCACAATGTCATCTGCAAACAGAACAGTCTACAGGGGCTCATGTCTGATCATGTCTGCCAACCTGTCCATCACCACTGCAAAAAAGAAAGGACTCATAGCTGATCCCTGATGTACTCCCACCTCAAACTTAAATGCACCTGTCAGTCCCAACTCAAAACTCACTGCTGTCACACTAGCCTTGTACATTTCCTGTAGCATTCTTACAGATTTCTCTGCCACTCCTGACCTCTTCATACAATACCACAACTCCTCTCTAGACATCCTGTCATATGCTGTCTCTAAGTCCACAAAGACACAATGCAGCTACTACTGTCCTTCTCTGTACATCTCCATCAAAACTCTCAGAGCAAATATCACATCTGTGCTGCTCTTTCATGGCATGAAACCATACTGCTGATCAGTAATTCTCACCTCCCTTCTTAACATAGCTTCCACCACCCTTTACCATTACCTCATGCTGTGACTGATCAATGTTATCCCTCTGCAGTTACTACAACTCTGCACACCACCCTTATTCACATAATCAGTACCCAAACACATTTTATCCACTCCTCACACATCCTCTCACTTTCCAAGAATACAGTAAACAATCTGGCTAAAAAGACCACTGTCATTTCTCCTAAACACCTCCATGTTTCCACAGGTATATCATCTGAACCAATAGCCTTTCCATTCTTAAACCTCTTCATAGCTATCCTTACTTCCTCTGTAATAATTTGTTGCACACCCATATTATCCAACCTTTCTCTCTCTCTCTCTCTCTCTTTCTCTCGCTCTCATTCTCTTCATTCAACAGCCTATCAAAGTGCTGTTTCCATCTGCTCTACACACTCTCCCTGCTTTTGAGTACATTTCCACCATTATCTGTTATCAGCCTTATTTGCTGCACATCCTTCCTAGCTACATGCCTCTGTCTAGCCAATTGGTACAGGTGTTATTCCCCATCCTTGGTATCTAACATTGCATACAACCCTTCAGGTGCCCCATCCTCAGCCTTTGCCACTACTCTCTTTGCCATGCACCCCATCTCCTTATATTCCTGTCTACTTTCTTCATTTGTCTGACAATCCCACTTCTCCTTCACCAACCTCTTTCTCTGTATACTCCCCTGTACTTCCTCATTCCACTTGCCCTCCTTCCTCTGTGCAGATGTCACACCAAGCCCCATTCTACTAATCTCCCTTACTAGCTTGGATGTAGTTACCTAGATATTTGCTAACTCTTCACTGCCACCCTCTGCCTGTCTTAACTCTTTCCTGAACTCAACCTCACAATCACCCTTTCTCAGTATCCACCATTTGATCTGTGGTGCTGCCCTCACACTCCTCCCCCTTTTCTTGATCACCAGTGTCATACCACAGACCTATATTCCATGTTGCCAAATTACACCTTCCCCTGTCACCACTTTACAGTTTCCAATCCCCTTCAAACAGGCATAGGAGATAATCCACCTGTGTGCATCTTCCTCCACTCTTGTATGTTACCCTATGCCGCTCGGTCTTGTAAAAGTACGTATTCACAACAGCCATGTCCAACCTCTTTTGTAAAGTCCACCACCATCTCACCTTCTGTATTCCTTTGATTAACACCATACCTACCCATCACTTCTGCATTCCCTCTGTCCCCTTCACCAACATGCCCATTGAAATCTGCTCCAATCACCACTCTCTCACCCTTGGGTAGACTCATCACCACTTCATCCAACCACTCCAAAGTACATCTGTCTCATCCATAAAACACACAATTAGCAGAGCATATGCACTAACAACTGACATCATTACACCATCAATTTCCTGCCTCCTAAACATCACTCTACCCAAAACTCTTATCACCTCCACAAACGCTCTTGGTATAATGTTCCTTCAGGTTAAACCCTACACCAGTTCCCCTCCCATATACACCATGATAGAACTATTTGTATCCGACTCTGATACACACAGCTGTACACCCCTTCCATCTGGGCTCTGGCACACACAATATATCCACCTTTCCTCTGTCCATCATATCAGCTAGCTCTGTCCCCATACCAGTCATACGCACAACATTAACAGTTCCTACCCTCACTGCCACACTCCTAGCCTTTCTCCTCTCTGCATGCCATATGAGCATTAGAGATCCTCCAGGGTATGTCTGTGAATGCACAGGCTACTATACTATCAAATGGCGTACGTGTGTTACAGCAATATGAAGACAGTGCCACTAATTTTGGCCCATAGCCCACCATGTATGTGCGGTGTCTTCCAGATGTCCTGCCCTAACAGGTTGACATGAATGACTGAGCAGCAAGAGTGTAATTACAGTGTACCATACTGACATAGAACAGAAATGTACAGCAGGTATTACCTGTGATTATGTATGTATGGGTAGGTGGACCCGGCTGCATTATAACAACTGATATGGGATGCAAAATGTCAGGTAAATAAGTTGTACATGTTGTGTACAAACACAGGTGTAATCTTAGTTTCTATGCATCCAACAGAGTTACACTTCTACAGCTAATGGTTGCTGCATTGCCCTGACACAGACATGGGTACTAGAATAAGCATGGGTATCACGTTGAAATTGGAGAGGTGTCCAACTGTGTTATGACCTTGTGTTCATGCCTACTACAAACAGATATATGATCACCCACATAGCTGTATCCTCAGCAATACCTTACTTGTAAAACCTGTCTCCACCAAAGTAGAGTAATTCCCTTTGCTGGACAGCAGCAATACACAAAGCACATAATGGGATGTTATATTGGCTGTACAGGGCAAAGTATGATCATGCACCAACTGGGCAGCATTTCAATCTTTGACTGAATGAGCATATTAGGTCACAGGTGGATTACTGTAAGGCTAACCATGAGTACAAATTGGACACATCCACTAAGGGAAATTACAAGGCCATCTTCACATATGTCTGCAGTGTCAGAGGCAACAACCCAACCCACCCTGTAATGGTGGTGAATCACACCACATACACACACACCATAGCTACAGCCAAATTGCTGCAGACAGGTTTAGGGCAAATATCATCCCCTGGCTCACCATCAGTATAGGTGGATATGCACAACATACACAGCCCTTCCCTCATCATCATGGATCAGGTGCAAACTGCCTAATCAAAGTTAGCAAAAGCAAGTCCCCTTGGGTCTGATAACATTCCTGTCTGGATCCTACATGAACCCAGGCATAAGCTTCCAACACCATTACACACTGTATGCAAACAAAGCCTGAGCACCATTGACACCCCATCTACAAGGAACACTGTCATCCCTCTATACAAACATCAATGATGAATGGTGAGTTATGCAATGCACTGGCCCTCATTGTGGGGAACATGACACATCAGGAAAAGGAGTACAATGCATGTCCATACAGTGCTGCTAAGTATAGGGGGTATGATGTGTTTGTAAGTGGTGGCTAACGACAGGCAATATTCATCTGCTAGATCTGTAAAGAACTCTGGGCAATGTCTGAGGTTCTGTGATGTGTTTCCCTGTTAATGTCTTCCAGGTGCCATGCAGAGGCAACCTGCATACACTGTTGTGGAGACAACAGCCATCACATAAGCTGTGTTGACACACGTTGTGCCTGGCAAAGAGCTGCTGCTGTAGCAAGGGACTGTATTACTACTGGTGGGGGGGGGGGTCCAGCCACACAGGCCCCACTTACGGCAACAGAGGAGCTCCTTGTCAATCTCAGGGTAGCCCCCACACAACATCAAACACATGAAACACCAGACATGCAGGTGGTTGGCACCCAGGCAATAGGCAAGGAGCATGTAGGTAAGGCCAAAGTGCACATTGATGTAATGAGGTAGCAGTTAAACTGTCTTCTATAGAGTCTCTAGATGCATATGTCAGTGCAAAATGGATTGGTGGGTGGGGGTTTAGTAATGGACACAAGTGCACATCTATGGTGAAGGATAGCAAATTGTGTAATATCATAGTGTGTACTGTACATGTACAGAAATGTAGCAGTCATCTTGTACTAATACCATATGTGTATCTGCTGACAATACCTCTTCCCCACAGCTACATAGGTCCCTCTGGTCTGCATGTGGGCCAAGAGCCTGGAGCTGGTAAATATGGGATTTTCCTGTTGTGGGTCACCAGTACCTCAGGCATGTTTAGGTCATGCATGTGACCATGCACACAACTGTTACACTCAGCCATTGGGCAATATCTGCATGTTGAGTTGTGGTGGTGTTTACTGCATTGCATCATGGTAGTCATCACAGGGACCTATTTGTAGGAGATGTCACATATCTGTAGCATACCTCACAATCTGTCATTGCAGGGCATCTGGACAAAGACTGAAAGAAAATGGACAGACAAAGGCCAAAAACTAAGGTCATATTGTATAAATTAGTGTTACACAGTGCATATAAATGGTGTACACATCTGTTACAATGACAGGTATTTGTTATATACAAAAATGAGAGCACAATAGACAATTTGAAAATCCTGCCAACTTGTCATGTGATCTGTAACCTGTACAATTCAGTTGTAAAGCAAACAAATCTGTTATGTGAACAATTATGTCACGTAACAATCATACAACAACCTAGATGCATATGTGTGCACAGGCTGAAGCTAATACTGTGTTGACGCAGCTTTCAATATAACTATAGCATTACATCTTATTGGGTACATACCTGTCATCAATTACAGAGACTCTTTGATTGACAGCAAATAATGGTCAGCTGTCCTACCAGGATTATCCTAACATATACCCAGTTGCCTGCTACAGCAACAGCCATGGTCCACATAGAGTTGAAGAAGCGGCTAAGGGACCACATCTTTGATATGTATCAGACTGGAGAAGGGCACCAAAATATTTCTACAGCATTGCATATACCATGGAACACAATGCAGACAGTCATCAAAAGGTGGTGGAAATATGGGACTACAGTGACATTGCAAATAAGTGGACATCCCTCCAGATTCTATGAGAATACAACACTAAAACTGGCCAGGGAGGCTGCCAAGAGCACTACTGCAACAGTGAAGGGGTAGCAGGAATCTACGGCAAGTATTGGGTGTGTACTACATGTGACAACAATCTTCTGTTGTCTCCATATGTCTTGCCTATAGGATAGGGTTGGAAGATGGCAGCAGTTCCTCACACCAAACAATATCCAGGTCTGGAGAAAGTCTGAAAGCAATACATCAGGTTTCCACACAGCAAGTGGGAAATGTGTTATGGTCATGTGGGACCATGGGTGAACTCTTTGGCCACAATTCTGATAGGTTTGTATGGCACAATAACACCACTGCTCATCATCACAACAACACCAACCCCATGGTGAAGCATGGTGATGGCAGTGTTCTGCTTTGGGGTTGCTGTTCACAAGCTGGAACTGGGGATGTATGCAAGCTGGAGGGGATTATGAACAGTTCCAAACACCAGTCCCTTGTGGGGCCAATCCTTCTGGTGTCTGCCACATAGCTGTGGATGGAGAGGAATTCCATCTTTCCACACAACAATGGCCTAAACCATACATCCAAATCAACAAAAGGATGACTTCACCAGAACACATGCAACATTCTGCACTGGCCCAGCTAGAGCCTACACCTACATCCAATAGAAAATATGCAGGGTGACCTAAACAGGGGAGTGCACAGGAGATGTCCTTGGAATCTGACATAGTCGGAAGTGTTTTGCAAGGGAGAGTGTACAAACATTGGCAAGTCAAGATGTGCCATGCTGATAGACACCTTCCCAAGAGGATGAAATGCTGTGATTAAATCAAAAGGTGCTTTTACAGAGTATTACTTTAAGGGTGGGAACTCTCATGCAACCAGCCTATTGTACCTATTGCATTTACCATATGTTACCATGACTGATGTGTATGTTCTTCAGTTGGATTGCACAGGTTGTATGCCATATGAAATAAGGGAAATGCTATGTCTTGATTTCTGAGGTCTCATGTGATATATCACAAAATCCTGGCATGTTAACAGGGGTGTGTTCACTTACTATATCCACTGTAAGCTTGCAAAGTTGTTTGAGTAACCGCCTTTGTTTTCACATAAATGTACTACAGGTTATGCAGTCTGCACCTCAAATTATGACATTAATTAGTGGCACCATTCCACAGGACATCCCAGTAATGTATCAGACAAACACAGGAGTTATGGGGAACAGACCAAAAATAAGAGCCAGACATCTAGACATTCATCAAAACTCTGTACAGTTGGGAGGTATGTTCTGTAAGAGTTGCCACATTGCTATACAGGTGAACAGCAATACAATAGTGTGTGCTAGGTGAAGCCCCATCACCTGTTAACAGCACTCACGTATCCAAGAGGTGTATATTAGGCATAACTTCCTTTCATTGTAAGGAAGTTGTACGATGCACCAAAGTGTGAAAATACAACCTCCAGATTTGACAGATGTCAGCTGCCACTGTTGCAAATCCAAATGAGTGAATGCAGATTGGCATTTGCTCATTTGAATTTGGAATTCCAGGTGCTGATCGCACTATAGTGCGGATCGGGAAATTAACCCTTTCCCTTACTGTAGTGCAATCTCAGAGTTTGTATATTAAAGTAGCAGGGGGGTGGGGGTGCAGCCCCCCACATGGGGGTCACAGGGGGGCTTACCCCCTGCATAATGATGTTTAGAGACATTTGGAAATGTCTCCTGACATTTACTGTCGTGCTGCATTTTGAAAATGGTCAAATCTGGTTTTCCAGATTACCATTGTCAACATTTGTTTTTTGTTTGTTTTGTGACATGTGGTGTTTCAGCATTTAAAGTTGCACAATAGTGCGATTGTACAAATGCCTTTCTAACAAATGAAGGAATACTGTATATCAGTAGTAACAGTAAGTGGAAAGGGCTGCACTGCATGATGCTGAGGGTCTGTCCAGAGTGTGTATGTTATTGTCTGACTGTGTGTCATGAATATCCCCAGTTGGCCAATGTGAGGTCTGGGTAATGCCTTTGAGGCACCTCACCTGTATGTGTGTGTGTGTGTGTGTGTGTGTGTGTGTGTGTGTGTGTGTGTGTGTGTGTACCAGCAAACCCTATAGTGCAAGTAGTAATTTACATATGTTGTTTTTTCCTCACAGGTGGACATGGTGGTTGCAGTACCTCCCGCTCTGATCCTGATGTCATATCTCTGCAGACTCTGATCATGATGATGCTCCTAATGAGACACAGGTGGGTTTGTCAGGGGCTGAATCTGTGCTATTGGTTGGCATCCCACTGTTCTCTACCCCATCCCCGCACACAGTCACAATGCCCACACATACCCCATCATCAATAGCCACAGATAATGGACAATTGGCAGGTGGTGGTATGGAACATGCTAGTGTGGTGACTATGACAAGTGAGGGTGCAGGCACTAGCCATAGCCAGAGTGCTGGTGAGGTCTCACACAGGCAGATGAGCAGGGGTGCTTGGAGGAGGATTGCAGCCTGTCATGCCCCTGTTGCAAGTGCTAATGCAGCAATCACCAGATGCATGTTTCAGGCCATCATGGAGGCACAGGCATGTAATGAACATAACACCAGACATATATGCAGGGTCATGGATGAGCACATCTCTGGTGTCCATTGCGATATTCATGAACTCACTGCGGCCACCCATGAGCATACTGAGGTCATGGATAGATGGTGGGGGGAGACCTTGGCCCTCCCTCACCATGGAATATTTGTGCTTGAGCATCTGGTGGGGGATGATCAGCAGCCACATGGCCATAAGGGCAGCACCATTATCAGCTGAGGGTCTACGTGACCATGTACCATCATGTTCCCACACTGGCAGTACTACCAGCATGACTGAAGGGGTTGTGCTGTCCATGCCATGATGCAGCAGGCCATGGGCACCTGGTCCTGGCTGCTCCCAACAGGGATGCAGATCCAGCAGACAGCAGTCACCATCAGGGAGTAGTACTGCATCCAGACTTCGCCCTGGTGGTGCCGATGAGACCCCTGGCAGGACCAGTTCCTGTGTCCTTGGCCAGAGACAGTGAACTGTACACCCTGCCATGTATGGCCCACAGCTGTCCAAACTACCCCTGTGTAGGGTGGCAACATGGCATGACTGTGTACATACAAACACACACACATCGCCATTAAACAAGTCAGCTCCACACACACACATGCACACCACCCCTGCATAGCCCATTTAATGAACACCCCACAAACACACACACGTGATGTCAACTGTATGGCCCAGCCTAGGCCTCTGGCAAACCCACACCACACCCTGTGCATATGATGATACATGTGCCACATCCCTGTCATTCATACCATCAATGCAGGGACATGCTAATATGGGTCTGATGGACAGGGTGACTATAGTGCAGTGTAGCTATGTAATACTATGTACGGTGCTGTCTGCTTGCATTTGTTATGGGTACACATACAGCTGTATGTACCTTATTAACCAGTATGCATTACTGCTGTTAGTACCACTGACTGAATGTAGTCTGACATGCTGTATTCTGTTTGTGTTCCAGGTGTCTGTGTGTCTGCAGGCTGTAGCCCAGCAGACATTCCCATGAGGGAGTATGAGAGAGTGGGAATACACTGACAGTGTCATAGGCAAGGTACAGCTTTATATGTACATGTACCAGGTGTGTATGCATGCAACAGTGTGTGATGGACACTGTTGTCAGACAGTGTGACCTTGCATACATACCCCTTGTCACAGACAGATAGCCTTCAGACATGTCAATTCAGTGTTGTGTGGTACCACAGGTTCATACATACAGAGCAGGTTACTGCAGTACTGTCAGCACGTCCCTCAAAAGCATAGCCATTACATTAACTGCAACAAATTCACCTGCCACCTTTCTTTCCCATACACTCAACTCTGATGCAGTTGCTGAGGGCATGCATGATACTGTGTATGACAGATTTGTGGTATGTATTCCTGAGTTCACCGGGTGGAACAGTGAGGCAAAATGGTATATCCGTTGCATACACACACTAATGCCTGACACAGGGGATGTGCACACAGTAACATAAACACAGTTGGCAATAGACAGATTAGTAAACCTACATTTCCACCTTGATGTACTGTGCTACTACATACACATGACATGCCCCACATAGATTATATGCATGGGACATAACACACCACCTTTTACAACATGTAATGTTCTGAATGCCTTCATGGATGGTGAGATAACCCACCAGAAATAGGATGTGGATTCATGTATTGCTCCTACAAGCTTAGACAAGTGATAGTGTAGCAGACAATGTATCAGAATGATATTTCAGTCATGTATGATGCCTGATACTGGCATGTGTGTCACTACACTCACTGTGGCCGATTTGGAAACAATATCACATACATGGGCATTGGTAAGGGACACAGACCACATATAGTTTGCAAACATCTGGATATTCCATAGACATCTGTACAGAGGACTGGTATGGCGTGCACAATGGTTTAACAAGCTGCATGTGAGGCAGATGCCGTTACCATGCTCCTTAAAGTAATGCCATCAGGAGGTGGTAAACAGGCGTGGATGGTACACAAGTCAAAATGGTATAATCCAAACAGGATAGGATCTTCACCAAAAGGCAGATGCACACAGTTGCCAGTATTGAGATTAGAACCCCTACCTTTCTAGTTATCTCTACGATAGTGTTATGCAGTTATCAGGCATGCCACGGAGCTTACATAATTTCACCTAGTCCCAAGGTACTTCTAAGGTGAATGACTTCAGCAGGCCTAGTAAAGTAGGGTGATGGGAAGTTTACAAAGTGGTACACAACTCAAAATGGCATAGCACACACAATATATGACTCTCATACTAACACACACACACACACACACACACACACACACACACACACACACACACACACACACACACACACACACACACACACACCAACTGTTGCCAGTAGTGATATTAGAACCCCTCTCTATCTAGTTATTTCTACTATAGTGTTACGCAGATATCAGACACATCACAGAGCTTACATGACTTCACCTAGTCCCAAGGTACTTTTGAGGTGGTCATCAACAGGCCTAGTAAAGTAGGGTGATGGGAAGTTTACAGGGTGGTATACAACTCAAAATGGTGTAACACACACAGTATATGACTCTCACACAAACAGTTGCCAGTAGTGAGATTAGAACTTCTACCTATCTAGTTATTTATACTATAGTGTTACACAGTTATCAGATGCAACACAGAGCTTACATAATTTTGCCTAGCCCCAAGGTACTTCCAAGGTGAATGACATCAGCAGGCCTAGTAAAGTAGGGTGATGGGAAGTTTACAGGGTAGTACACAACTCAAAATGGTATAACACACACAGTATATGCCTCTCACACGCACACCCAAACAATTGCTAGTAGTGAGAGTAGAACCCATACCTATCTAGTTATTTTTACTATAGGGTTACACAGTTATCATATGTGCCACGGTGCTTACACAATTTCATTTAGTCCCAAGGTGAATGACATCAGCAGGCCTAGGCTGGTATACACACACACACACACACACACACACACACACACACACACACACACACACACACACACACACACACACACTCTCTCTCTCTCTCTCTCACTATTGAGATTTGAACCCCTGCCTATCTAGTTATTTGTACTATAGTGTTACGCAGTTATTGCACATGCTACAAAGCTTACTGGACTGACAACTGTCCAAAAGTGCTATTAAGGGGAATGACATCAGTAGGACTGATAACGTATGCCAGTGGGTGAGAAACATATCAAAATACTTCTTCCTACAAACATACACACTTTGAGATGCACACACACATTTGCTAAATCTGAGAGTAGAATCCCTGCCTATCTAGTTATTTTTACTATACTATTACGCAGTTATCACATGCACTACAGACCATATTGGGCTGACAATTGGCCAAAGATGCTGATAAGGGGAATGACATCAGCAAGAGTGATAAAGTAGGGCAGTGGGCGAGAGACTTATCAAAATACTTTTGCTTACAAATATACACACACACTCATTTGCCAGATCTGAGATTAGAACCCTTGTCTATCTAGTGATTTTTGCTATTGTGTGATGCAGTTATCACACATGCTACAGAGCTTACTGGGCTGTGAACTGACCAAAGGTGCTGATAAGGGGAGTGATGTCAGCAAGAGTGATAAAATGGGGCACTGTGAACTGTTGTGGGTGGGAATGGCCTACTGGGAAGTGTTGTGGGTGGGAATGGCTTACTAGGAAGTGTTGTGGGTGGGAATGGCCTAAAACACACACACACACACACACACACACACACACACACACACACACACACACACACACAAACACACACACACTGTTACTCAGTTATTGCACGTGCTACAGAGCTTATAGGGGTGATCGGTGTCCAATTGTATTTCTAAGGTGAATGAAAGCAGTAGATGTTGTGAAGTAGGGCAATGTGAAGTGTACTGAGTGGGAAGAGTCTCCAAATACTTGGACCTATGGACACACACACACACACACACACACACACCCACACACACACACACACACACACACACACACACACACACACACACACACACACACACACACAGGCAGGTGATGTGATATTATAAACTCAACCTCAGTACCGTTACACACTGGGGCTCAACTTTTATGCTGGCATGTGCCACTGTTTACAACTGATATGCCACTGTCAACAGCAGGACATCACAGTATGCCATTCAGGGTATCTGTGTGTGTGACTCACTCTGTCTGTGTCCCCCTGTGTCTCTCTCTGTATCACTATCTGTTTCTCAGTTCCCCACATCTATGTGTGTGTATGCTTGACATATGTTGTAATCTGTTGCCCATATATATGTGTGTGTATCTCATGCAACAGATGCAGATATATCACATATGGGCCACCTACAGCTAGCTGAGGGTAATTTTGTCTGATGTGTGTGTGTGGGGACAATTGTGGTGTACATAGCTGTCTGTATGCAGACATATATACACAATACAGTCATATATTCCAATGTGGGTTCCAACATATTCTGTGATTCTCTAAGTGTAGGAGCATGCCTAGCGTGACCTTCTTCTAGGGTGGGACTCCATTCCAGAGATAGGTGTACTCCAGTCCAGGATTTTGTGTGCTACAGCCATACCTCTCAGGTGTACACAGGACTTTTCTCAGGGTACCTGTTTGGTTTAGCAGACATTTTCTGACATATCTGTAGTCTGAAACTACAATGTATTGTGTCATTACCTAGTGCCAGACATCCTCAGATCAGCACAGTGCTTTACCAGAGGAATAGTAGTTGTATGATAAATATACCAATATTATGAGGGCAGCTATGTAAATTCTTACCCAACAAGGCCATGTATGAGGTGCAGCTACAGCCAGTTTTGTAATGACACACAGCTGTGTGAACAGTCCAGCAACCTGGTGATATACTGGCTGGGGATCTCCTGCTTGTGTGGTATCTTTCTAACTTGAGATGTCATACCCTTATGTATGCAAACTTTCACCTGTACATTTTTTTGCAGGTTGTCCAGGTGTTTGGCTAGATATTTCATCCTTTCTATGTAAACTTGTGTATTTATTGCAAGTTAGTTACATATAATTGAAGTGAGATGTTATAAAATAATACAGACATTACTGTTTCCAATTACATAGTCTTCAGACAATTACCAGTACTGCAAACCCTACACCCCACCAACTTTCTCAGTATGTAAGGGTGATAGTTACAGCACATGCCTATCACTGTGTCTTTGTTCCACTTTTCTTTCTGCCCTTGTTCAGTCATCTTGCTGTCAGAGGTTGGGAGTTATGGGTGTGGGTACAGAGTGCATTCAACTGTGCAGGCATGATAAGAAAAAGGATTATTGAGTATGACCACTGGCAACAGTACCATACAGCACTTATATCCACAAATGCCTTGGCACCTCTGTACACATCCTTCAAGATGTCAGCAATATGTGTAGCATATTATACTGTGACTTCCAGGTATGTCAGTGGCAAAGCAGTGGGTGTAACTGACATGCATAACAGTTGGCACTGCAGTTATCTGTACATGGCCCTGTCAAAAGCAGCACTGTACCTAGGGCAGTACAAGACAACTGCCAGGAGAACATGCTGGCCAGATCCAGACAGTCTTAACCACACATACATATAGCTCATTGACCCCTGCATATTGTGGACAGGCAACATGTTTTCATGTGTATTGGTATAGCCCTGCCAATGTGTGCTATGCTGCTATTTCCATGCAAATATATATGTTACTGCATTTGTGTGAGTATATGTGGGGGCACACCTGTCCACTGTACACATTTACACAGACTGTACTGGTATGTATTTGCTTTACATTTTGGTTCAATTTATCATACCATTGTGCCCTGTCTTGGGGACTGGAGGCATATCAGTAAAGATCCCAAGTCAGATTGTACTGGCATACATTTCAGTTTCAAACTTCTTCCCCTTCATAGCCTTACTGCAACTGCGGGTCCTGCTGTGCTACCACTGTGCAAGTCTGTGGGAGGTTAATTCAACATTGACACCATTTGTATGCCTTTACCAGACATTTCTCTGTGGTTTCTACAGCTGACTTGCTGTGTGGGTGTGAGGGGTGGTTATGAGACCCCCCACCCTGACATCCATGTTTGTGACCTATGACCCCCCACTTAGTTGTTCCCACACCTATATTGCAGTGGGATTTGCCACCTTGGGTACTACTGCATAGTGTGTGGAGGTCAATTTTGGCCAGACATTTCCTGGTGGCCAACATAGCTGCCAGTTGTGTGCTGCAATCCCAGTAGGTCACTCCATTCCCTTGCATGCAGTTGGTATTATCATAGATATGCTGGCAGAACATACTACTCCATTCATTTATTGTTAAGAAGACTGACTTAAATTGTGCTTGCAGTAGTTATGACAACCGTGCTTGAGGGCTGCCTGTGTTGGATGCACACAGTACACTGCCTATGCATGGTAAGTTGCAGGTAATGTGATGTGTGTGTCATCCATTTTACTGTGTGTGCGAGTCAGAGACAGGTATCAGTCCCTGGTGTCAGTGTGTGTGCTATGTGTTGCCTCTTTGCCAAGGCCAGAGCATACTGGGCACACCTCCATCTCTCTATGGGAGCAGGCTCAGGAGCCTCCTCCTGTTAGTCCCTCTGTGCATGTGGAGACCTTGGCAATGGTGGTGGGCTTTGTGTGGCCCTTCCCCGTGCTGTTCCTGCTGCAGCTATTTTTGCAGGATCATATTGTGTAGCATGGCATATACTATGAACATGTGTGCACATGTGGCTGGAGAGTACTGCAAGGCTCAACCAGATATGTCAAGGCAGCAGAACTGTGACTTGAGCATCCCAAAGACATGCTCTATAATGATCCTGGTTTGGGCGTGTGCCTCATTATGGGGTTCTTGTGTGGGTGTGTGTGCATTTCTGATGGGTGTCATCATCCACGGCTCCAATGCATAGCCAGCATCTCCCACCAGATGGCCATATGGGATGCCCCCACTGACAAATACCTGGTACAGCTGTGATGAATGCCAGATGTGGGAGTCATGATAGCTTCCAGGGCTGCCAGCGCACACATTCATGATAATGCCCTGGGCATTGCACATGACCTGGCTGTTGATGGAAGAGAAGCCCTTGCAGTTTATGTAGACCCTATCCTATTTACCGGGTGATGCTTTGATGTGGATGTGCATGCAGTCTATGGCACCCAGTACCTATGAGTATTCTGCTACACAGTGGAAGAGACGCATATTGCTGGTCCTCTCCTCACAGGTGTTGGGGAAGTAAATGTGCTCACCAGCATGTGGTAGCATGGCATCCAGGAACTGGTGGAGTACCCTGGATGCAGATGCCTGTGAGACCCCCCAATCATGTCCCCAGCAGGATTTTGGAAAGTACCTGTAGCTAGAATTCTTAAGGCTACACATACCTTGGTATCCAATGGGATGGGTTTTCCTCCGTTGGTTCTAGCTCTGAGTTGAGGCTGGCACAGCTTGGTGAGTTGCTGAAGTATGTCTCTGTCCACCCTGCAGTGCTCTACTATCTGTAGATCATGTAGCACCTGGTAGGTTACCCTGGGTCTAAACACTCCTCTCCTCCTCCTTGGTCTGTAGCAGTTGTCAGCATTATCCTTCAATCTGTCCTCAGCCTCTGGCACATACTGATGGATCAAAGCAATGGCAGCCACTAACATTTTTCCAGTTAAAATTCCCCTGCATGTATACACCAGTGATGCAGAGTTTGTGGGAATAAAACAGACTGTAAGGTGTTTCCATACTTTATACTGTTGTGCTGCAGATGCTGCTTGTATGATTGGCTGATTATGATACATTCTAGCTGCCACCTATATTACTCATGGCTTTGATTTGGCCACTGTGAGTTTTAGAGGCATTACTGGTAATTTGCGCATGATTGCCTTTATTCTGCTGTTGCCCTTTTTTTTAATTATTTTTTATTTACATCTCCTCCCACTTTCAGCTATGCAGCCACCTGCCAGCTGTATTATTGTGTACTTTACCTGGCCCATTCTGAGTTGCAAGACTCTCATATTAGTGATTTCTATTTCATTTCTCCTTTATTATGATGTTGCCCTTTCTTTCTTTTTTTTTACACCCCCTCCCATTTTTGGCTATGCAGTTACCTGCCAGCTGTATTATTGTGTGCTTTACCTGGTCCATTGTGAGTTGCAAGAGTCCCATATTAGTGATTTCTACTTCATTTCTCCTTTATTGTGCTCTTGCCCTTTAATTTTTTTTATATCTCCTTCCATTTTCAGCTATGCAGCCACCTGCCAACTGTATTACTTGAGTTCTTTCAAAAGCCCATTGTGTGTTGCAGTATCCCATATTGCTGTTTGTACTGCATTTCCCTTGTTCTACTATTTCCTTTTTCTTTTCCTATATCCTTCCTGTTTACACCCCAGCGCACCACCCAGACCCATTTAGCTAGTGTAAACAGAAAGAAATGGCCCTCCCCTGAGTGCAAACATGCTCCTCAGTTCATGGAATAAGTGTATACAGCCTCAGACACACCCACTCGCTTAGCTGTGCTTAGCTAAGCACAAACCCAGCCAATGGGACTCCAGTGTGCTTACAGCAAGCATGACACACCCCCTTTTCATGTCAGTTGCTCCTCCTGCCTACACGGTGGTGTTAGAGCACCTACATGGTTAGGTGCAGTGTGACAGTTAGAAGAATTTTGTGATTCAGTATAAGTCCCCTCATTATCATACCCCACTGCCTTACTGCATAGTTGCTGCACTACACAAGAGCCTTCCCCCTTAGCAACTAATGTTTCCTGCCATTGTTTTGAGTCTGCTTGCCATTGACTATATTGGCAAAATGCAGCTTTCACCTAAAATGGACTTTTGTCATTTTTTTATTTTCCCCACCATCCCGATTGCTCTGCGCTGCCCTATGCTTCGACCGAGATCAGCCAAAAAAAAAAAAAAACATTTATTTTATAAAAATTAAACACTTTCCCATGCTAATGGCCATATATTTAGCCATTGGCTTGGCCAACCAATTTAATACATGCTTTTATTGGAGCTGTCATGACTCCGTTTTCTTTTTTGCAGAAATGTATTCAGTTAGTAACCGAATGCATTTCTGCACCTTACACAGTTCCTGCACGAAGACCTGCCTACTTCCTGGATTGCTAAATCAGCTCATTTGCATGGTTTTCACCAGCTAATGAGGTGATTAACATACTGCATTGCTTTCTGTGGTGGAACTGTGTAGGGCCGCTCGTGCACATCAAAACGGCACATTCATGGATCGCTCGGTGGCCATATTCCATGCACAAGTGGCTACACTGCTCCTACACTGAAAATTTTGCTTCATGAATCCCAGGGCAAGTTTTTGTCAATGCTCAGACAGTTTAGATTTGGGATTTATCAGTGTTTGTTTGAGAAAAATGGAACAAAAGAGACCCTGACTTTGATAAGCGTGCGAATGCACATATCAGGCACAACACTGGTTTGATGGTTTCCTCTTGGGTCATGTGACAGCTCAGAATATAGTCATTTGATCGACGACAGAAAATATTGATTGACAAAATGTGGAAATCTCAAAATATTGAAAATGAGAATGCACCTTTTCCCTACTGTTGTGTGATCCTAGAGTTGGTATATATAATTACCAGGGAATGTGGGGGCGCAAGGCAGCTTTCCCCCTGCAATAAACTGATGTAAAAAATTGAGTTTTTCAGATTTTGTCAGTCAATATTTTGTGTCATCAATCAAATGAATATAGTCTGTGACAGCTCATAGTGCAGTGATTCCAACAGTATGGTTACTGTAGTTATTGTGGCTGAGGAGTTTATTTTGCATCTATGTCCCTGGCATGAGCACTATATGCCAGCTCTCATGCATGCATAATCCATTTTATCAGTATTACACTAAATCATTGGACTATTTATCTCTACACAGTATTATTATGCTCATTTTCTGAATGGCCTCCTTTATTTATAGTGCATAATGTTTGAATATATTTGCCCATTTTAAGCTTCACTGTAGATTTCTGTAGGATATGACTGGTCATTCTTCTTACTAGGATAAGAGAAGTTTTTCACTGATCTGTATTTATCTCTTTGAAGATAAGCACTTTTGTTCTTACTTTTATTTATTTATTTATTTTGCTTGTTTGTTTCTATTTGTTTTCAACTTCCCATGTGATGTTGTGTGCTTTGCTTCAAACTGCCTTTTGACCTTTTGGCTAAGAACAACCCCGGGATTCAGCAAGCTCTGCACGGCGTGCAGGAATAGTGCAAATGCTGCTGCACGCAATATGGCCGACGAGTGATCCAGGAACAAGGTCCCGGGACATGCACAAGCGGTCTTACACTATTCATGCATGTACACAGCTCCTGTATGTTAATTACCCCATTTCCTGGTGAAAACCATGCAAATAAGGTGAATTAGCAATCTAGGAAGCAGGCAGGCATCTGTGCAGGAATAGTATAACCTGCAGGAATGTATTCGGCTACTAACCAAATAGATTTCTGCAAATTACAAAATGGAGCCATGACAGCTCAAAAGAAAGCATTTATTCAATGTAGTAGGCATGCCAATGGCCAAATATATGACCATTGGCATGAGAAATAGTTTCAATATTATAAAAAATAACTTTTATTTATTTTTTTTGGCCAATTTCGGCCGTTTAAGCATAGGGCAGCGGTGCGCAAATGGGATCGGCCCGAAAATAATGAAAAAAACTGGAAATAAGCTTTTAAACCAAAATCAGCATTCTGCCATAATAGTCAATGACATGCATAAGACAACAATACCATGGAATAATGGTTGCTAAGGGGGAAGTCTGAGTGTCAGTTTTGTAACCATGCATTAGCAGTCAGTTTTATGCAAATGAGGAGATTGATACTGAATCACAGATTTCCCCTCAGTGTTAGCTTGCACCCAACCGTGTAGATGCAGCAACACCATGGTGTAAGCATAAGAGGTAGATGACCTCATAAGGGGGAGTGTCATGCATGCTGTACGCTTATTGGACCTCTGTGGCCCGTGTTTGCCCTTAGCTAAGCACAGCTAAGGGGGTGGGTGTCTGCGGCTGCCTATCACTGTTTGCATTGCCTAAATGGGTGTGCGTACCACACACCGGGTTTTAAACAAACAAAAAAAAAAACACAGGAAAAAACAGCTTTGTTCACATCTGAGCACTGGGTATGCGCGCCTCACCTCAGGGCTTAAACAGGAAGACAATGGGAAGGGAAAACAGCAGTAGGAAGGCAATCAAGGAGAACTAGCATAGCTGGCAGGTGAAATGTATCAGAATCAGCCAATTACACAGGCAGCAGTCCAGCCCAGCACAATACTATAAACTATGCAAACACCTTTCACTCTGGTTTTTCCCACAAACTCTACACCGCCGGTGTACACGGACAGGGAAATTTTACCTGACATAACTAACAGAATGATAGGGGCTTCTGTCGCTCTCATACATCAATATGTGGACGAGACTGAGGGTGGTGAGGATGAGAATGCTGATGACCAACCCACAATGAGGAGAAGCAGAAGAGTGTACAGACCCAGGGTAACCTACCAGGGGCTACATGATCTGGAGATAGTGGAGTGCTATAAGGTGGACAGGGACATCCTACAGCAAATTGTTGAGCTGTGTCAACCACGCCTCACACACACAACTAACAGAGGGGAACCCATCCCAGTGGATACCAAGGTATGTATAGGCTTAAGAATACTAGCCACAGGTTCCTTCCAAAGACCAACTGGGGATATCATGGAGCTCTCACAGGCATCAGTATCCGGGGTACTCCACCAGTTCCTGGATGCCATGTCAGCACATGCCGGTGAGCATCTCTTCCACCAAATACCAGAATACCCTGAGGTAGTGGGTGCTATAGACTGCACGCACATACACATCAAAGCACCACCTGGTGAGTGGGGTAGGGTCTACATAAACCACAAGGCCTTCCCCTCCATCAACTGCCAGGTCGTGTGCGATGCCCAGGGCATTATCATGAATGTGTGTGCTGGCAGCCCTGGAAGTTATCATGACTCCCATATCTGGCATATGACACAGCTGTACCAGAGATTTGCCATTGGAGTCATCCCATATTGCCACCTAGTGGGGGATACTGGTTAAGCACTGGAGTCTTGGCTGATGACACCCATCCAAATTGCACACACACCCGAACAAGAACTCTATAGTGAGGCACAAGCACAAACCATAATCATAATAGAGCATGTGTTTGGGATGCTCAAGTCACAGTTCCAGTGCCTGGACATATCTGGTGGAGCCTTGCAGTACTCTCCAGCTACATGTACACAAATTTTCATTGTATGTGCCATGCTACACAATATGATCCTGCGGAAACAGCTGCAGCAGGAACAGCACGGGGCAGGGCCACATAGCCCACCACCATTGTCAAGGCCAGCACAGGCACAGAGTGACTCAGATTAGGAACAACCTGAGCCTGCCACAGTAGGCAGAAGGAGGCATGCCCCGTATGCCCAGGCTTTGGCAAAGAGGCAATGCTTAGCATATACACTGACACGGTAGGAACCCAAGGAATGACATGTCTCTCTGACTCACACATACAGTAAAAGGGATGCCAAACATGACACTACCTGTGCTTTACCATGTATAGGGAGTGTACTATGTGCATCCAGCATAGTCCCCGCTCCAGCACCATCCTCAATACTGGCACAGCCACAAGGTATGTCACTCTTCCTATCAATTGCTGAATGGAGTAGTATGTTCTGCTAGTTGTATCTATGCTATGGATGTGAGCATGCAAGAAAATTGGGTGGCTGAATGGGATGGCAGCTGATAGTGGACACCTGTATGTGCAGCATGAAATTCATAACAAATACTTGTGTCAACAAAGTAGGTAGTACTAGACAAGGTGACAAATCCCACTGCAGTACATGTGGTGGCCCAAATGTGTGTCCATAGGACACACACATGCATGTCAGTGAGGCTCACATACCCAACAACAGCCTCAGCCAGCAGGACAGGTGTAGATATCCATAAAAAAGGCTGTGCTAAGGCCTCCAATTAATGGCAATGAAAAACAGCCCCATCCAGACCTACACAGACAGACTACAACAGGTCAGGCAGTTGTATGTTAGTTCTGAAGAGTAAGAAGTCTGTAACTGAAATGTAGGCCAATAAAACCTAAGATCTGTACTCTACTGATATGCCTCTAGTCTGCATGATAGGTCAGAATACAAAACAAAATGGAAGCCAACAGAGTACCTGAAATACCAGTACAGTTATAGCAAATGTTTACAGTTGTCAGGTGTGCCCCCCCCCATCAATCCTGTGTAGAAATGTAGTAACATGTATGTGTGGGTTTAACTCATTAGTGTGCCGTCACAGAGTGCCTCTGTGCTTAACTCCGAGTGTGCTATGATACAATAGCAATTGTTTGATGTTACACCTCACTGTCTTCCACAAGCGTGGTTAATTTCAAAGTCTTATTTGAACTGTACTGTTAACAATTACATTGGGAAAGTAACTGAACTTTTTCAGTTACCTTCTGAACTTTGGTTTCATAATGGAATTAACTGATATTCTCATTGGACTCTTTTGAGAAAATAGCTTTGCCATGTACACTGTATCTTCCTCTAACCACAGAAAGTCATTTCTATATGAATTTCAGCAGTCAAGTGGTGGCAACCAATCGGATTCTTGCAATTCAAGCCACCACTTGCATAACAGCTCCAACCCCATACCTAACTTTTCCTGGTTGTGTCCCATAAATAGAGGGTCCTTCAGTAGCAATTCCTTTTCTTTTTTCTGTAGTTGCAGAATTTACTTGGATTGCTATGAGTTCCCTCGATCTATTTTGTGTGCTGATCAGTTTGCAAGGCTAGAGATAGTGTCTTAGAAGAAATGCCGAAATTAAGATTAGTAGAGCACAGCTGCAAGAGGGATCTTACTTTTATATTCAGGTAAGTAGAGCACACCCCTCAACAATCATTATCATAACATGTGGGCTAGCCCTGTACTATGCAATTTCCATCTTGTGTCTTTATTTGTTTTGCGATGCTTTGCTGGGCTAGTAATGTGGTGTGTAATACCCAGCTGTGCAATCTGCCAGAGGTGTAAGCTAGCTTATCTCCTAACTTATCTCCTTGCTAAAATCCTGGAGTTGTTCCATGTGAAGTAGACAGTGACAGGAATTCAGATACTGACACCCCCCTGTTAAAAATGTGCTGCTAAAGCTCTTATCATAAACTTTGTCTCCTCTTCAGGTAAATTATATGTAATGCAATGGTTATGTGATGGTTTCTCTTTAAAATTAGTTCAGGCTGGTAATCCCATGTGATATCATAGCTGTCATCAGTCGTTCTGCAAGCGATAAACCTTCTGCAATGTTTTTAGCCTCTCTTGAGTGAAGAAACTTATACATATATCATTTTCAGAATGTAGGTGGGATAACACAGTACTCAACTATGTTTCTTGTTTTGTGTTTTTCAATGCAGTTTATAGCCATCATACTTGGGTTTTTCTGTAATGCAATCATTACTCTAACGTGTAACTGCAAGTGATAGTGTTATAGAACATAAAAAAAATTGTAGGGTCTGTTAGAGATGTTAGTTTGAGTGGTGGTTTTCATAGTTGTATAAATCACAAGTACTGCCCACAGAAAAGTAACAGACATTAGGATAAATGGCTGCTTTGAAATACATAGGGTTGGACGATACAGATAGCAAGGATGAGCTGCCCCCAGGTTGGGAAGAGAGAACCACAAAGGATGGATGGGTGTATTATATAAAGTAAGGGAAATGTTGCAGGTCCTTTTTCATTCTGTAATGCTTCCATCTGTCAAACCCTGTTGCAGTAGATGTTTACAAAAGCATTTCTGTTGTGTTTACACAAATGTACTTCAAACACGTCTTAATGCATGTCAAAATAAAGTTACATGAAATGGCTACTCAAACAATATTTCAAAATTGGTTCTGTGTTGCGACTCATTTCTGTTAGGTAGTTGTTAGTCAAAACATGTTAAGTTCACTGACTAGGAACTTCCTTATAATACACAAGATGATAGTAGTTAATTCTAGTTTACACATTGTTTTCATATGTTCATTATGTATTTTTCAGTGTGTTGATTACTCCACTAGTTTCTATTTTTTGCCTCGTGCACTGGCATTGCCTGCATGTTGAAAGAGTACAGTCTGCACTTTTGGGGGTGGTTGTATTTCTTGTCAGCTGTCCGGTCCCCATTGATCAGTAACTGACAGATGTTATAGAAATAGAAATTCTTAATTCATTTTTATCCTTGGTCTAGGAAAATAGACTATTGATTGATGGATAGACTGACTGGCAACTAGGTGAACAACTCCATGACCCTGAAGACAAACCTTTGGCAAATAAAAACTTAAATTTTTATTTGCAGAATGTAATATGAAAAAAAATACAGTAAGTTCCAGATTTAAAAGACTGGTGATTAAACTGTAATGTGTGATGTGAGAGTGTAACCTGCCACTGTCAGAATGCGGGGATTCTCTGGTAACTGAAAGGTTAGAAATATACATGTTAATACAGTCTCCGATCCACACATTTTTTTCCTGTTTTCATTAATAAGCTGCAGGTCCCATTTAACCAGTGCATTATTTCTTTTAACTTCTATCCATCTTGAGTAATTACACTTGCAAAGTTGCACTGTATGGAGAATTGTCACCTGTTGTTTGCTCAGGTGGTGTATGGGTTCAGGATATTGGTACTTTCACCTGTGGATCTTGAAATGTTTGTAAATGTTTGTAAATATGAATGGTAATTTTCCCTTACTAGTAGGAGAGTTTGATGTTACAAATATGTTACAAATATGTATGCTTGCCATAGTGGTGCTACTGTATGTGCATTAAAATGTTCCTGTAACTTATATTATACTTAGGAGACAGGTGAAATATTTAAGAAGAGATTGCTGAAACATTTCATAGATATAAAAATAAGATAGTGGAAGGGAAGATTTGCAAAACATTTTTTTAATTGTTTAAGGAATCTGTTTATATGTAAAATATGGTACTTTAAAACCAGTTGGTTTGAATATAGTTGGAGCTGCTGTTTGATAACTTAATTATATATATTTATTTATTTATTTTAGTTAGTATGTTGTGATTGGTGTTTATAGTCCATGTAAGGTATTTGTAATTGTGTGGATTGAATGTAACTCTTATGATGGCTTTTTACTGAAGCAGAAGAGGGTTAATAAAGACTTGCAGGATCTGGCTACCATTCGTTTTTCTTGCTTTCTGTTTTTTTTCATAGTATAGTCTCTTTTTAATATGTAATACTCAAACTTTCTTGCTTGTTCCGCCATCAACCCCCAACACTGCTAAGATAGTACAGTTCTTTATGTAAGCTTGCTATAACAGTGGATGCTGGAATGATCACTGCAGCAGTAACCTTAGCTTTATGGGTTATATCCTGCCAAGGATATAAAAGCCAGCCAACTTCCAAAGCTTCAAGACATCTTCCATATGTCCAAACTGTTAGACAGTTCTAAAAAAAAAAAGACAGTTCTAGCTCTGCTGACAGTTTGGTCACCGAGCCCCTTCACATCTTTCCTGCCAACAAAGAGAGGAAGAGGGATGCTCAAAGGACAATGCTAGGAAGAATAAAAAATAATCATACCCTGGCATAAATAACATACCAGAAAACAAGGGGTGGTGGAAGGAAGGAGCAATTACCGCAGCAACTACTGCAGCGGTTATCATTCAAACATCTACTGTTGTGGTAAGTTTACCCTTTACAAAACCAAAGTGTGTGGGATCCAGAGTTTGGAGATTGTTTATTAGGTCCATGATGATGCATTCCATAGCTTTCCATATCAGACTCGTCAGGCTAATGGGGAAATAGTTCCCAGGGTCTGTAGTCTGTCCTCCTTTCTGGAGAGGGATGACTGTAGCAGTGTGCCATTCGGTAGGGACAAAGCCTGAGATTAGGCTGTGATTGAACAGGGCACACAAGTGAGGTGTCAGTTCACTCTGTAGTTCATGTAGAACACAGCCAGGGATATTGTCAGGATCCATAGAAGCTGCATTCTTGGCCGTGGACAGTGCTGCTTTTAACCTGTGCAGCAATAATAATGGGTGCCTGGCAATCTACTGTTAATGTAATAGATCCTTGGGGGGGAGAAGGGTAAAACTGGCACTGAATCTGTTGGCCAGTATTTTGGCAATATCTGTTGGCTCAGTATAGGAAGTAGCATTGTGCAGTAGCTAAGAGCAAATCTGGGTGTTGCCGTGGAGATTCATTACATAACTATAGAAGGCCTTTTGGTTGTCTTTACTATCTGCTGCTTTTCTGTCTTCATAGCTAGCTGGCTTTAGAGGATTTGCTGAGGGTTCTCAACTTTTTGTTGAGGCCGATAAGGGAGTTTTTCCAGTCTTGGGATTTCACCTTATCCACATCAGTTTCCTCCTTCTGTTGTAGAGTTTGTTTATGGCAGGGGACCATCAAATTGGCTTCCTTTTTTTGGAGGAGAGTGTCTTTGTTCTCTGAATGGTGGCATTGCTCAACCAGATATTTTGGACAATATTGCTGCCTTTTTGACTTATGTCTTATTGTAACTGGAGGGATGGTTAGGTGACATAACATGAGTTAATACTTTTTGGATTCATTATTAGGCAGATCAGCAAGATAAGTCTGACATTTTTACTTGTCTTATTGCATTTCAGTAGTTGCCTGAGTGAGATAAAGGGTATTACTTGGTGACTACTACCAGCATGGTAGTACTCAGGTCTTCTTCTTACTGATGATAATGAGTCTGTGATACATAACAGCTGCACAAGATCAGTCTGACATTTTTTCTTGTCTTATTGCATTTCTGATTATACTCAGTAGTTGCCTGAGTGAGATAAAGGGTATTACTTGGTGACTACTACCAGCATGGAGGTACCAAATATTTTGGGCATTTTTCTTGGCTTTGTCAGTCATGTGGAATTTAGGTAGGAGGAAGGGCTCAGTCATATCTAAGTGTTATAGTGTTTTACTGAATCACTCAGGTCTTCTCCTTACTGATGATAATGAGTCTGTGGTACATAGCTGCACAAGGGAATATAATGAATGCCTATTCAACAGGTTCTGTGGAGCAATTATTACCTGCGTCTGAGCACGCTTAGCTTTGCAATAATGAAATGTACATCATTAGCACATTAACAATACTTGCAGTTACAATATATCACTGAGTCATTATCACTTTTCAGGCCAAACTATCAGCAGCTGTCACTGAGATTAGGCTGTGATTGAACAGGGCACACAAGTGAGGTGTCAGTTCACTCTGTAGTTCATGTAGAACACAGCCAGGGATATTTGGTACCTCCATGCTGGTAGTAGTCACCAAGTAATACCCTTTATCTCACTCAGGCAACTACTGAGTATAATCAGAAATGCAATAATGGGCATTCACATAAGTAGAAGCCGTTATCACATTGATGAATGAACAAGCCAGCTTTGGGTTTTTCTCCACTTGCAGTCATTGCAACCCACCTCCCCCCACACCAGTTTATTTCTTTCATTTTTACAATTTCAAGAAATGTAACAAATATACAAGACAAAATCTGGACATAGATTTTAAATATTGTATCCTTGTGCTGCACATTGGAGGGAATAAAGTAATCAGTCAACCACTTGGAAGGCTACGGTTTTAAATCAGAGCAATTTTTGAACACCTGTGGTTGTGGTGGCCACATTGTCATTTTGTGTGGTCTGACATAATTCCTCACCAGATATGGAAAATAGCAAACAGTCAATGGGCAGTGCACAAGTCCAGATGTTTACAGAATGGGTTTATGCATGGCTTGATGCACAGGGTCAGTGGATCTACAATCTGCCATTACAGCATCACCGCAGAAGATGTTCACCTGTTCAGAAGGGATGTCGTTCACCTGAGGAGGACATTGCGTTGCTCTTGACTGACCTCCACAGTAGCCTGAGGAGAGCTATACAGGATTGGTAACATACAGCTTGTGAGCAAAAAGGAAAACACCCATGACCGTGTAGGACCAGTATGGTAAGTAAAACTCTTATTATGTATTGTGTTGTATAAAATATGATATTTTTTCTGAGTTTGGCAAATAACTGTGGGAAGGAGCTGGTGAAGATGCTGAGAAAGAATAACTGCTTTAGGAGAGTGCTACCACGTACAATTGAATATGTCAGTAACCATCCTGCTATAATTCTTTTTTATTCTCCTTTTTTATTCTGCTTTTATCAGGCATGTGTACAGTTTAGCTGACATGAAGGGCTTAGTACTACAGAACTTGATCCCCTAGGTCTATTGCTGAATGGACACATGTAAAGAGAAAAGGCATAGGTAAAGCAGACTGCTGACACTGAAGGAGGTCATGAGACTGTAGTGGTATCAGCTGTCTGTGTGGGTAGCCAGCACAGGTATTGGACAGATCAGATGACCTTGCATGCCACTGAAGTACCGTGCTTATGCTGGGTTCATTAGTTGAGTGGCAGTCCTTACCTTGCTTTTTCTCTTTACATGTACCCATTTAGCATGATGTTGGCTATACCAAGAATGTGTATATTTACAATGATATCTGTCTACATGGTAAAACAACTGGGTCTGAATGCTGTACACAGGTACAGATAGTTTGTTTAGGACTTAGGTTATGGAAATTATGATTTTTGTTTTCATATTTTGGTAAATAACTTTGCAATATGGAATGTGATAAGTAAAACCTCATTTTCAAGACAGTATTGATAGTTGCAATATGGTAAAAGAACCATGCCTGTATGTTGTACACATGTACAGATAT
Source organism: Protopterus annectens (assembly GCF_019279795.1). Lineage (NCBI taxonomy): Eukaryota > Metazoa > Chordata > Ceratodontiformes > Protopteridae > Protopterus > Protopterus annectens. The sequence continues at coordinate 930,345,257 of NC_056732.1, read as the reverse complement.
CAAAGTTTGTTTCTGATTTAGGTTATGGAAATTATGATTTTGTTCATATTTTGGTAAATAACTTTGTGAGGGAACATGTCACTGTGCCACGTAATACCTCATTTTGAAGACAGTGTTACTCCTTACAACATGGTAAAAGAACTGTGTCTGTGCACTGTACAAATTTACATATACCACAGCTTGTTTAGTCTTGTAGGATTATGAAAATTATACATTTCCAATACTTCTCATTATTATGCCCATATCTTTGTAAGAGAGCATGGTGATGACACAAATGATGCATCATTTTGAAGCTGACATTGAGGCACACAACTTGTACACTGATATGTAGCCTCTGTCTGTTACAGGTGATGAGATATTACCCTTTGTTTATTTATCAATTATGAGAAATATCATATTAATCATATTTATGTGAATATCTCCGTAAAGGAGCATCGCACAGTAATGGTTAAGGTATCATTTGAAAGCTGACTTTCATGCAAACAAATTAAATACAAATTGTATGTGTCTACATGGTACATTGACCAATATATTGTGCTTTGTTTTTCCAAAAAGGTAAAAACATGCACAATATCAGCATTCCTTGCCTTATATTTAATAATGACTTTGATATGCACTATCAATGTTTACACTGTTAGAAAAGCCAGTGTCTCCTGAACAACTTTCACATTTACATTTTTAGTCTAGCTCTTATAGTTAAAGAGTTATGAACATTTGTTTTATGTATGGTATTACAAATGGATTTTCTGAAAATGAACTCAGGCTGCACTGTTGTTCCTATGTTGGAATTAAGCAGACAGCTTTTTCTGAGCTGCTCCAGAGTGAATGAGCTAATAACATTGGAGCACAGATTACCTGAGCTGGCCAAATGTATAGGATAGATGGTTGCATGTTTACAATATGCAGGGGTCTGTGTGTTAGGTTGTTGTGTTTTATATTGTGTGGAAGTGGTCAGCATGTAGGCATGGAGGGTTGTGTCTTGGTGGCCTATGGCCAGTACTGTCAATGACAGGGCCATGTTCTGACAACTGTAGTGCCAACCACAATGCATCCCAGCAAGACCCAATTCAGCAGTCATCCATACTCACTGTTCAGATGTCAATATTTGTCACCATCTGAAAGATGGACATGCCATGAATGTGGGCCCAGACATACACACAGTACACAAGTGGAAGTACCCTAGACAGAGTACATAAAAGGTAACTGTCAACTGCACACACCTTTGGAATTGTATATGCAGGTTAGCAGCACATTAGTTGTCTGTGTAGTATGGAATACTGATGCAGTCTGGCCAATCACTGGCAGACCACAAAAGGCACAGTTATGAAGTAATGAGAAACTGCCTATGTCCCCGCATAAGGCAGCATAAGGGGAATGTCCCAGGTATATCTGTGAGTCAGCTGCAAGAAACTTTCCATATCACACATGCACTCAGCTCACCCCACCATCAGCCACAGATTTATCACAGGTCATATCCCTGCTGTTGGAAATGAGTGCAGTATGACCCCCACTTCCATTTGGGAATACCCACAGAATGCAGCATGCTGAAGAGGTGTCCCATGCAGGTGTGTCCCTAGCTGTAAGTAGCACCCTGCCAGCATCCAGATCAATGGATAAATATTGACAGAAACTATTGCCATTAATACCTTGCACACTTACCCTATCATCCTAATGGAATCCAGTTGCTCACAGCCTGGGACTGTAGAAGTGACAGAATACACTGGCATGCTACAGATGGCCTGCATCACTACCAAATGCCCAATAGTCCTCTGTCAAAGGCCTGCCTCACCTGTATTGCCAATGTATGTTATCTCATGGGGTCCCAGCTAACAACGTAACACAGTCCACAGAACACAAATGCAAGGCCACATCGACAAATCCCAGTAGCATGCCCCCCATGTCCTACTGCATGAACTGTGGACCAACCCCTAAACACCACTGGGATGAAGGGACAACTATAGGGATACTTTTCAGATATTGCTCGCATAATGTTAGGAAGAGGATAGACTAACAGAGTGGGGGGTGTAGAAGCATGGACATCATCGAGTGTGTGAAGTCTGAAATTCTGATGTGTGCTCATACTACCTCTGCCTGCAAACCCAGTAATGGGTGGCTACAAACCTGCTTGTAATCCACAATGTGAAGGGGAACTGACCAGATATATGAGCCCTGCCTCTGGGTAACCTGGGTGAATCTGTACAGCTGAGAGGTATGGCCACAGCAGGATATGGCCATTCTGTTATGTCGATAGATGTACAAGCAGGGGATCTTCAGCCACAACAGTACCAAGGTGCTAGACCATTTACACAGACCCATCAGCAAGTGACTGCAGCTACCCCTCCAGAATGGCATGAGTGTGCAAGAATATGTAGGCTTCAGACCACAATACTGGACGCAGCTTCATTCATCTTGTATTTCCCAGGAAATAACTATGAGCAAATAAGTATATCTGTCAGCAGCTGAAGACATAATACTTTACAGTGTAAAACAGTACATATGTCTGAATATCTCTGCTAACACCAACCATGTACCACAAGCAGCACAGACACAATAGTTACAGTATCTCACTATCTTTCGTCCATTGTGACTCCATATTTTCAACCTATCTAAAGATATCCTGCAGAAACAGGTTGCTAGCTGTAGGTATAGAACATGAAATCCTGCACTGGAGTACAACCTACCTGGAATGGATTCATACACTCAATACAGAAGGTCATACTTGGCATGCTCCTACACTTAGAGAAATGAAGTCCATGCCTGACAACAACAGTGGACTATACATATCTGTCAGTCGCAGGTGTCTGTGCATACACACCACATTGCACACCATTCATGCTTTTTCACACACATTGGATAGGAATACTCACACATATCCAAGGCCAACACACTATAATAAGTCAAACATACACACACAGAGATGTGGGGAAGACAGAGACAGACAGTGACAAAGGGATTTCCTTCATGAGGCCTGTCCCACCCACCACACATCCAATTGGCCAATATCACATGATGTGTCAATGTCAATCACTGTAGACATTTGCTTTTGGTAGCTCTCAGCCCTAAAGTGTCTGTGGTGCTTGTGATAACTGTGCAACATGATAGTAAAAATCAGTCTTCATCTAGCATTTGTATACCCAGTCCTGTCAAATGTAAAGTTGTGTGTGACTGAGTGTTGTGTGTGTGTTTCCAGAGGAATGGTTTATGGCCCATTCACACACACTGCATTTCCCATTGCCCATGTTGGCACTTATGCTGATGTCAGTCACCTTGAAATAACACTCTAGCCAAGTCTTAGCCCCCATAAGCTCCGTGGCACTTGCGATAACTGCTTAATGCTATAGTGTAACATACTAGTTAGGTAGGAGTTTGTGCATGGGGATTAATGATTGTGAAGCCATTCACAGCCACTACACCTCCCATTGCCCTACTTTAGCAAGCCTGCTGATTTCACTCACCTTGGAATACCCCTTTGAAGAAAATCCAGCACTATAACCTCCTTAGCATGTGTGATAACTGCGTAATGCTATACTGTAACATACTAGTTAGGTAGGAGTTCTAATCCCAGATATGGCAACTGTGAAACTGTGTGTGTGTAGAGATTAATGATTTTGAGGCCATTCACAGTCACAACACCTCCCATGGCCCTACTTTAGCAAGCCTGCTGATGTCAGTCACCTTGAAATACCCCTTTGGAAAAGGGCCAGCCCTATAAACTCTGTGGTGCATGTGATAACTGTGCAATGCTACAGTGTAACATACTAGTTAGGTAAGAGTTCTAATCTCAGCCATGGCAACTGTGAAACTCTCTGTGTGTGAGAGAGTGTGTGTGTCCTTAATAATACCTGATATTATGGACATTCACACTTACTACTCTCCCCTTACCCCTCCTTTAACACTGCTGCTGATGTTAGTCACCTTCAAAGATACCTGTGGAGAGCTCTCCAACATGTAAGCTCCATGGTGCATGCCATAAATGTGGAACAATGTAGTAGAGTAACTACACCGGTTTGGGTTTGAATCTCATCTGGGTCAAGTGTTTGTGTGTATTTCAAAGATTTTGGCCCCATTTACACCCAGTACATATATCAGAGCCTAACTTTAGCAGTCCTGCAGATATCATCCACTTTAGAAGTCCATGTTGCCATCCCTAGACTATGTCAGGTCAGTGGTGCATGTGGTATATGTGTAACCATAATGGTCTGTAAAGATTGTTTGAACCTCACCCCTGACAAATATAAATGTGTGTTTAGGTAAAATTATATTTGGGATCTCTCACCCACTATATCACTCAATGCCAGTATTTACAAGGGCTGGTGGTGTTCCTCACCTTAGAAGTACCTTGGGACAACATCCATCCTATAAGCTCCAATGCGCGTTCGAAAAATGTGGTGCACTATAATAGCAATATATAGATAGGCCAGGGTTTGAATCTCAGCACTGGCAAGTGTGTGAGTGTCATCAGTATCCTGTGTGGAGGTTGCTGTGATTGTGTAATAACAGGATGCATTGTGGGGTGGGTTTTGCTACATTATTATGTTGATGACCTAGTATATGTCACAATGTCCACCTTACAAGGACAACAGATGTCAAACAGCAGAGATGCTGGTGTAGACAATCCATAGCCCTACATGTAACATTATGGATTAGTGAGCAATATATGCAACCCTTCTATTACTCAGAGAACATTCTCCACCCATGTCTTATACACAGACACATTTGGCTAGGCAACAACCAATATATTGGTAGTTACCTGCATATTGCCTCACAGATAGTAACCATGGTGTGATTGCAGTGGACTACATGACTGTTGACCTCAACAGTGCCACTGACATCAGAAAGTACAGTGATGATTTACATCTCCTGACTGAGTGTGTGTTATCCAGCAAGTAAAAGGACATGGCACCCTGTTCCATCCCTGCAGTAGGCAAATAAATGCTTACAGTGGCCCTTTTGTTATGTTCCCCACTGGATGCCTGCAACAACTGTAGAGTCTACAAATGTAACACACAAAGGATATACACATGCCCTGTATGGACAGATGCCACTAACTCCACTGAATACCTGTATCATGCTGTCAAAGTAGGTGCAAGCACAACCTCAGTTCCATAGCCAGGTCTCACCAAATGAGGTCAGGAATGCTACATCAGAAGATAACAATCTGTCCACACAACATGCCCCAGAGACCTCAAGTACACTTCCACATATCAAAGAACATGGGTGTGGGACATGTACACAGCCCACACACATGTTATGGAATATAGATCACATACATGGGAAGCAGTGCAAATCACTGGTCATCCATAATAGTAACCCAGATGAGTAGATGGTGAATACAATATACACTTGTGGGGACCACTCCAGGGACTACACCCCTGAGCCACACTGGAGACTATTGTCATAGGTTCATATATTCATAGGTTGGTACTAGGCTATCAGCCCTAGGGCCTATACAAGCCTAGCCATAACAATTCCCTGGCTATTTCTTCCCACACTATTTACTTCCCTGGACCCCTGTCTAGCAGGGTGACTGACATGATCCCCGGGGTGAATTTCCTTTCTCTCATCCAATCATCAAGGTTCCTTTTGAAGAGGGCCAAAGAGGTGCTCTGCTTTACATGTATGGGCAGTCTATTCTAGAGTCTGGGGAGTCTCTGGGTCAGGAACCTATCCCTCCAGCATGTTTTGTTTATTGTGATGACAAGACAAGATTTAGATCCCTGGAGCATGTGGCTCTGAGGGACTGGGATTTCTTTAAGTGTAGCATGTCCAACAGCTCTGGATTTGACATGGCCTTGTATGTTAAGCAGAGATAGCCTCGGAGTAGATGATATGCGACAGAGTATAGCTGGAGTCTTTTAAGGTGGTCAGCATAGGGCATCTGCTTTAGGCCTCAGATTCTTTCAGTGAGTTATTTCTGTGGCCTTTCCAGTTGTTGCAGATGTCTTGAGAGGTACATACCAAATGGGGCGTTGTATTCTATAATGGGTCTAATGAGGGATGAGTACAGTGGGACAATGACCTCCTTTTTTCTGGATGAAAAGCCCTTAGTGATGAGGTGTGCCACATAGAAGGATTTCCTGGCTGTTGTGGTGATGTGGTTATTGAAGGTGAGACCACTGTCTACCTGTGTCCCTAAGTCTCTTATCACACTTTCAGTGTTTAGTCTACTGCCACATATGTGATAATTCATGGGTACATGTTTTTTCCCAAAGGGGATAACTATACATTTCTTGGCATTGAGCTTGAGCCCATGGCTCTGGTACCAGGCATCTGTTTCTGTAAGGCCCTTTTGTAGAGTATCCACATCATTTGGGGATTCAATAATGGCTCCCAGTTTGCAGTCGTCTGTGAACTTTGTTAGCCAGAGCCCCTTAGTGTTGGCCTGTACTTCAGAGAAGTAGATGCCAAACAAGAGAGGTCCCAGGACTGAACCCTGAGATACTCCTCTTGTCACTTGTCTGGAGCTAGATTTGGAGTCAGCTACATTTACAGTTTGGGTTCTGTCAGTAAGCCAGTTGGCAACCCATCGAGTGATGTAGGGATTAATGCCCAGCTTAGTAAGTTTATTTATGATTCCAGAGTGGGGGATGGTGTCAAAGGCCTTGGTGAGGTCCAGATAGGCTGTGTGGACTTCCTTACCCTCGTCCATGGCTCTGGAGACTGATTCAAAGAAGTCAATAAGGTTCAGAAAACAAGATCGGCCCTTCATGAACCCAAACTGGGTGGGGTCCAGTGTTTTAAGGTTGCCAATGTCTTTGTTTATAAGTTCAATGATAATACGTTCCATGGCCTTGTAGATCAGGCTCATCAGACTGATGGGGCAGTAGTTTCTGAGATCCAAGGTGGATCCCTCCTTGTGGAGTGGGATAACTGTAGCTGTGCGCCACTCAGTGGACACGAAGCCTGAGGTGAGGGTATGATTAAACATGACACTTGGGTGAGGTGCCAGTTCATTTTGTAGTCCATGTAGTACACAGCCTGGGATGTCATCTGGTCCCATGGATGCTGTATTCTTAGCTTTGGAGAGTGCATTTTGTACCTACGTGGCAGTTATTACCAGAATTTGGCAATCTTCCAGTATTGAGATGGGCCATTTAGGGAATGAGAGGGGGGTGAAGTTGGCACTGAATCGATCTGCCAGGATATTGGCAATATCCTTGGGATCAGTATATTTAATGCCATTCTGTTGTAGCTCAGAGCAGATTTGAGCATTGCCATTTAGATTGTTGACATAGTTATAGAATGCCTTTTGGTTGTCTTTGGAATCTTTGGCAATTTTATTTTCGTAATTAGCTTTGGAGGATTTTATGAGGGATCTCAGCTTCTTACTGAGGCTGGTAAGGGAGTTTTTTGCATCCAGGGATTTTCCTCTTTTCTGCAACAGTTTTTTCCTTTTGTTTTAAAGTTTGTTTATGGCAGGGGACCACCAAATTGGTTTCTTTTTTTTGGAGGAGTGCATCTTGGTCCTATTTGGGATGGCACAATTCATGCATGAGTGGATGTGCTCGTACAGTGCCTTAGTGTAGGACTCAGCAGTCGAACTTTCAGTTCCCGTCTGCATGGGTGTCATGAAGTTTGTAACTTCTGACTTGAGTAGCATAAAGTTGGCCTTGGAGAAGTTTTTTTATGGAGGTTTCCTTACTGGGGGGTGGGGGTGGGATGTGGATGTTAAGGGTGATTAGCTTATGGTCTGACCTGACCAACGACTGGGTTACCATAGGTGTGGAGCATCGATTTCCCATGTTGGTAATGACCAGGTCTAGGATATTGGAGCCCCTGGTGGGACTATGGATTAGTTGATCCAGGGCATTGGAATTTATGAATTCCAAGAACCGTTGAGCAAAGGTGTTGGTGCATGAGTAGTTTACCCAGTTAATGGCAGGGTAGTTGAAATCACCCAGTATTAGGGTGTTTGGTTGTATATTAATATTTTCCAGTATGTTTAGAAAGGTGTAGTGAGAATCTTGGGGCATGGTGGGGGATATGTAGCAAGCTACAATTTGGATTGCAGTCTTATCTAGTGTTAGTTGCACCTGGAGAATTTCAAACGCATTGTGTTGGGCAACTAACCTGATGGTGTGAATATCCTTGGTGAATATGGACACTCCTCCACCTTTAATGTTTTGATCCTGGTTTGGTAGCCGAAAAGTGTGGTAAGAGTTGTAGCCTGGTATTGCAGGGGTGCTCTCTGGAGCCTTGAACCAGGTCTCAGTTACTGCACATATATCGATGTTCTCCATTTTTAGGAGTGCCTTGAGAGAGGGCATTTGGCCTGATGCCAAAGTATTCCATTTGCCTAGACTTGTGCAGCCTTCAGGCCCATTCACCTAATACACACCTGTGAAGCAATGAACCAATGCATCCCAGTACTGGCAAATGTGTGTGTGTGTGTGTGGGGGTGGAGATTAATGATTTTGAAGCCATTCACACTCACTACTCCTTCCATTGCCCTACATTAGCACACCTGCTATCACTCACCTTGAAACAACCCTTTGGTCATGTTTCAGCCATATAAGCTCTGTGGTGCTTGTGATAACTGTGCATAATACTGTAGTCTAGCAAACTAGTTAGGTAGGAGTTCTAATCCTGATCCTGCCAACTATGATAAAATGTGTGTGTGTGTGTGTGTGTGTGTGTGTGTGTGTGTGTGTGTGTGTGTGTGTGTGTGTGTGTGTGTGTGTGTGTGTGTGTGTGTGTGTCTTTGTTGAAACCTGCTTTGGTGGACATTCACACTTACTACACTTCCATTACCCCTCCTTTAGCACTGTTGCTGATGTCACTCAACTTCAAAGATATATTTGGACAGTTCTCCAACATGTAAGCTCTGTGTTGCATGCAATAACTAAATAACACTGTAAAAGCAATGCTTAGTCATGTAGGGGTTTGAAACTCAATAGTGGTAAGCATGTGTTGTGTGTGTGTAATCAGTATCCTGTGTGGGTGTTGGGGTAATTGTGTAATAACATGATCCATTGCAGTATGGGTTTTGCTACATCATTATATTTAGGACCTATATGTCTCATTGTCCACATTATAAGGCCAACAGTTTACAATCACTGTAGAGGTTGCTGTAGACAATCATCAGCCATAAATGTGTACAGCCATGTGCAATTACTATGTGACAGTATGGATTAGTAAACAATATAGGCAACCATTTTAGTACCCAGATACCACTCTCCACCCACGGATCATACACACATGCTTGGCTCTTACTCTCTTACTTCCTTCCTTTTTTACTTTGTCTCTGTCACTCTGTATCTTTGTCTCTCTGTCTCTCTCTCTCTCTCTCTCTCTCTCTCTCTCTCCCTCTCTGGTGGATGTGGAAAAGTACATCTGTTTTGCATAGATAGCAGCTTGAGTTTTGTAAGTACTGGTGATGATCAGCTAATGGCCTGTGCATGAATTGCAGTCACCCACTTGCTAATTGCATGTGGAATAGCCGTGGTATCATTCCTATAGCCAATTGCATGGAAACCAACTCCTATAACTAAGCACTTCATGTGATTGTTGGTCCTTTTCCTTCACTGTGAGCAGGACTTCATACGGGTGTTTGACAAACAGCATCATAGAGGGTAGTTGGAAATACCTCTTACAACATACACTGTGCACACAGGCCAACAAACAGGAGGGGAATGTTCCAGACATGGGGACAGAATGTAAGGATTGCTGTTCTACATTTGAAGTAATGTTGGTTTAACAAGGTTCGCATGGATATGGCTGTTCTACATGATTTAAAGTCTGGCATGACAGTGTTATGTGGTTGAGGAAACTCTCACCTGTAGGACTATCTGCAGACTGGCCAGAGTTTGGAGTCTTACATGGGGTGTGTTACTCACACATTTCCTATCTTTAGAAATGCAGTAGCATACTCTGAGGATTGCAGTCAGTACATGGTGACATCCATGTGAGTTACTGACTTCATATTCCTCAGAAGACATAGGTCACAACAAACCTTGTTACACCAGGAAATTTCTCAGTTTATCACTGCAATATGTCAATATTGGCCCTGTGTTTGTGCCTCCATCCCCCAAGTCTGCCGCCCTTTGTCCATATGTCATGCAGTAAGAGGAGCATATGTACAGTACATCATTATTTACTGACATCATACCTGATAACAAGCCAGTGAGATATCAGACTGCTAGACATGTTATGTATAGTAGGCCTTATATTTGAGGACAAAACCTGGACATTCTGTTGTAGCCTGTACAGTACAGAGGTTTGTGTACTTATGGTGATTGTTGACAGAGTATGTATTGTGAATATGTTACTTGGCCTGTGTACAGACTGTGGTAGATGTCATTGTTCTTGGTCCTGTTCTCTCTGATGTTGCATGCTGCTCCAGTTTCTGGTACCCTATCAGCATACATGTTTGCAGGACCAGACTGACACATATCCCATACCACAGTCAGGCATAAGACTACACTGTGTATTCACCGAGTATATGTAGGGTTAGTGTGTGAGTGGCACATATGAGGATGGTTTTGTTCACACAGTCCATATACTGCACTATTAATTAGGCTTACCATAATGTAACTGTGACTGTGTTTAGATTGGCTGTGGGTATGCACTTTCACACTGGTGTCTGTTACTCCATGCTGTTACATGCCTGTAGTGCTTGCTATATTTGCAAGTACATGTCTATTTCCCCATAGGAAACTTGGGTCAGTGCTGTGGCAGTTGCCTGTAGTTTTCACAGTGCTTTGTGACATGCCTAGCAGCTCAATGTATTTACCTAGTGTGATGTTATGTCCAGATATTTGTCAGATGTACTGTTGCCTGGCCACCATAAGTGTTGTGCATTTCTGACAAAGCAGTGGGAGGCTGTGAAGATGTATGTCACTAACTAGCGGGAAGTATGTGGGCTTGGAACCTTTGCTCCTCCAGTTAATATGTGTTAGGACAGACAGGAGTATGTGAATGCATCAACTGTGTGAGTTTATCTAGTCCAGTATTTTTGTGATATCCCCATTTACATAGCTGTAAACATCCACTTTGTCAGGCTTGGTCCACACGTCTTGCACTAAGGTGTTCTGTGTATAACTCTGGACTGACCAGATTGTGTCAGACTGTCCACATTTATAGGTCATATCTCTGCTGTATTCCACAGGATAATTACTGTGATTTGTGTGGTAATTCACTATGATGATCTTATGATGTCTGTCAGTAACTGATGGTGTACATGTCAGTATCAGAAGTGACTTCCCACACTTGTCTGTTAACACAACCACTGTTACTGTAGCAACATTCTACGTTTATACCTGCAATACTTACATTACATCACCTTGCACTAAGTGGTTGTGACTATTGGTGCTGAGATATGACTCCACTACATATCATGGGCATATGTTTTGCATATATATGTATATATGTATATATAATATATATATATATATATATATATATATATATATATATATATATATATATATATATATATATATACATATATATATATATATATATATATGTATATATGTATATATAATATATATATATATATGTGCGATAGTGACAGACTTTAGTATTAGGGGCGGGTTAAGTGAGTTAGGGTTAGGGTGCGGGTTAGGTGAGTGTGTGATACTGACAGACCTTAGGGTTAGGGTTTGGGTTAAGGTTAGTGCATAGATAGTTGTGTTTGTAAGGTTTAGTGTAGGTTTGTAAGGTTTTTGGAGTGCTTGTGTTGTGTGTGTGCTTTTTGGACAGGGGATTTGTTTTGTTTGTTGACTGTTGAGATTGTGGTTTGTCGGTCATGTGAAGTTTCATGTTTTTGAACTTTCGGTTTTGTGGTGTCGGTGATTTCGTTGTCAGTGTTTTTACATGTCATTGTTTTCAAGTAGACCTATATATATATATATATATATATATATATATATATATATATATATATATACATATGGATTCACTATGTAATTTCAAAATACTGAAATCCCGAATTTCAGTATTTCGAAATTACATAGCCGAAGACACCAAACACCGAAACCCTAAAACCGCAAAATTCAAAATCCCGACGCTACACTACAGATACAGCACACACAAACACATACACACCACTTCCCCCAACTCAAATATAATATCCTACACTACAGATAAGCAGGGGGAAGCTCCCTGCATCCCCCATGTGGGGACTGCACCCCCACACCCCCTACTTGTATATACTAACTACAAATTTGCACAGACACACACAAGCAACTCACTCCCACACCTTATACACACCCTCGCACACACACATCACAGTAAAAACACACACTGACAGACACTAAAGCCCCTAACCAACAGACATGCATATACATAAACACCCAAACTCACATCTTACCGTTCACACACCACAACACCAGCAGCACTAATTCAAAATCTCCGTACTTTGGGATTTTGAATTTCGCCCTTCTGGTTTACCAGTATTTCAAGACTTCGGTATTTTAATTTTGAAATACTTAAATTCAGGATTTCAGTATTTCGAAATTAAAAGGGGAATCCATATAGATATATATATATATATATATATATATATATATATATATATATATATATATTATATATATATGTATCAATATATATGTGTGTATGTACATGTATACATATATCTGCATATATTTTATTTATTTATTTATTTAAATTTGTTGACCGGGAGTGTCTGACTAGATGTAGGTCCATTTTCAGCGGAGGCCCGGGGAGAAAAGCTCCACAGTAAAATAAACAGACAGTAGTTACATTGGATTACATAGCAATTAACAATTTAACATAGCAATTACTTACAACATATTTACAGATGAAGAACATAGTACATCAGTAGAGAACTAGAATCTTTATTTGTGAAGTACATAACAGACATTAACAAATGTTACAATGAGAAGTTCCTGCTGTATAATAAGTACTAGGCTTATGAGCATCTGAGCTTGCTATAATCAAGGCAGTTAGTAGAGTGGAAAGAAAGGTAGTGGTTGGATGGGGTGGATGATATTAGATTGGGCGTTGCAAGGGCATAGCCAGCATGTTTTTAGGTGTGCTTTTAGTAAAAGTTTGAAGTGGGTGCATGATGGTATGGAGGTAATTGTGGGTGGGAGTGAGTTCCATAATTTGGCTATGGCGTAACAGAATAGTGCTTCACCAGCAGAGTTATTGGCTTTAGTGATCTGCAAGTGATTTTTGTTGCTGGATCTTAGTGGTCTAGTGGTGCGATAGGGTTGGAGTAGATTCTGGAGGGATGGGACATTTACTGGATGTTTACTAGTTTGTGGGCGAGTGAGAGTTGATACCACTGAAGGAGGTGAGGGAGTTCAAGCCAGCCCAGTTCAGCAAGTGAGAGACAGTGGTGACTACGGTAGGATGCCCCTGTGGCGAATTTGGCGATTTTGTTGTAGCAGGTCTCTAGCTTGTTTATATCACATTGCCTTAGGTTGGTATATATTGGAGAGGCATAAAGTAGGGTGGAGATAAGGTGGGAATTTGCTAATGAAATCTTTGCTGCTTTGTTGAGAAATTGCTTATTTCTGTATAACGCTCCTAGTTTTTTGTGGACTTTTTTATGGTCATGGATATGTGAATGTCAAATTTTAGTTTATTGTCTATTTCCACTCCTAGCAATTTGGTGTGTTCAATTGGGTATATAGTGGTGTTGTCTTTTGCTGTGATGTTAAAGTGAGAGTTTTTTGAGTATGTTTGGTGGGTTGTAAGATGAGTAGTTTAGTTTTGTTTGGGTTGAGTATTAATTGGGCACCAGATAACCATGTTTCAACAGAGGAAAATGCTTCCTGTGTGACTTTTTGCAGTTTGGGTAGGGACTGGGCTGAGCAGATGATGGTCGAGTCATCTGCGTATTGTATGAGTGTGCCATGTTTGGTGGCAGAGGCTAGATTATTGGTGTAAACAGAGAAGATTAGGGGTCCAAGGATGGATCCTTGGGGAAACCCTATAGAGACAGGTAGTTGGGGAGATATGTCATTCTGCCATACGCCTGCAATATAGATATATGTATATATATATATATATATATATATATATATATATATATATATATATATATATATCCATATCCTTGTTATGTGTAAACATGAGTGTTGCATATACCTTCCCAGATGTGTCCTACCATATTTATCTGATATGTGTATATTTAGATATAACAACATACTGATTCAACACTATTTTCACTTACAGTACTAAACAATTGTAGATGGCAAAGCAGTTGTTCACTGCTATTCAGTATGTGTACTGACTGCCATATTTACAAAAACAACAACCATCTTCACAAATGTAATGGGTTAGTGGTTAACTGCTGTGGCTATAATCTTCTGGGTTCAATACCTGCAAAGGCTGTTTTTTTTGCTAGGTAGAACAAGGACTGTTGGATACAGAGTGGTTAAGGCAGTTGTGAGCAGCTTTAAGCAGGTTTGCATGGGTTTGCACAACGGTAAGCATTGCTAACGTATGGTAAAACGAGAAGACACTTACACTGTGTCAGCTTCGCTTACCATTGCGCAAATCTGCTAAGCATTTACATTTAATCAATGCTTACTCCTGCTAAGCATTGCTTAGTCTTGGTAACCAGTGATCGTATTCCAGACTGAGAAAATAGCAGGTTAATAACATCTTTAATAAGTGTATTTAATTCCTTGTACATAACATGCTTCTATGTGCTGTCATTACAGTTGCAAAGGGTGTGAGTATACTGTATGGGACATCTGATTATATATGGCCAGTACAACAATCCTTTCTCTTTGTATGTGCTTCATACATGGGTAGTATCCCAGGTTAAATGCAGTCACTCTTGCATGTATTTTATAATTATGTTACTACTGTTAACAGTGTTTTTCCAAGTTAGAGTAGATTGCAAATTGTAGTACTGGAACCATACACCCCTGCATGCAAAGCTAGACTCTGAGTACTGACTATCATGTTTTTTGTGTGTGAGCTGTGTGTTATTAAGTATTTGCAGCTGGATATTGATCAGATATGTGGATATTAATTGTAGACTACTATGTGTATAGGATATGTCATTGAGGGCTGCTGTCATGTAGTAATGGCATATCTATCAGTGTCAGATGTCTATCTGTCATCCTAATGCATACCCTGTTGGCTAGCTTTCTATCTGTCCTCTGTACAGATGTGCAGATGTCAGGTATCCATCTCGGCTGCTTACAGGCAATCTATGCTTGACTGACACTGACATGTCTGCCCAGCTGTGTTATGAATACCACAGCTAGGAAACCTCACACTGTATGCACCACGTGCCATGGATACTTCAAGTGGACTACCACAGTCAACAGAACATGCTTGGGTACAGGTCTCCAACCCAGACACTGGCCATGTTATGTAATATATGTTGCATACATGTCTATTGGAGAACCTCACAGGCCCTCTGCAAGAGACAACAAGATGATTGGAAGTTGCATTTAACTGTCACCCTGGGGATCACTCAGGTGGCATCAATTAATAGATGGCATGCTGAGAAATTTCAGGTAGCATGATACCACTGTACCAACATCCCCTTCTCTTCTCATCTCTCCATGGACATTATCCTGGTACACACCTAGGAACACCTGCACATATGGACCCCAGCACTGACAAATGTGTCGGTGTGCATTACTAAAAATAACAGTGTCTGTGTGTTTGTAAACTTGTAGTTGATAATACGCTGAGGGCCTTCTCACCCACTACACACCCCATTGCCATAGTTAGAAATGGCTGCTGCTGTAATGGACATTACATATACCTCATTACACTCTTCACTCTATGGGCTACCTGGAGCTTGCATTACCAGCATAACACTGCTGTACAAATGGGTAGATAGGCATGAGTTACCCTCTGAGTCCTGGCAAGTGTGATGTATGTGAGCAAGTGTGCATATTTCTAGGATACAGCATTCTGAGGCCATATTCTCCAAATACAATATACATTGCCATACATTATAAGGGATAGTGATGTTGCTGACATTAGGAGAGCCATGACAAACCCTTACCATACTATCCCTGTGGCATGTGCAATAAATGCATATCCCTGTAGTAGCATTGATGACATAGGCAAGGGGTTGTATTGCAGTCCTGGTGAATGTGTGATTGTGGGTATGTCAGAGCATTATTATGGGTTTCAGTGCGTAAAATATCCAATGTGAGGTGTGGGTGATGGGTATACTGTCCTTACACCATGGTACGCACAGTACATGTCCAAAGGTCCACTGTATGAGGACCACTGTCACCATCAACCATACAGCTAACTGCTTATACTATCCAGCCCAATGATGCATGTGCTGTGTGCAAATTATCTGTAATAGAATGGACTCACTGACAAGGTAGTTAGCACTGAAAAATCCAGGTCTCGTAGATGTGTCTATGACTGTTATGTGTTTGACAATGTGTATATGACAATATGTCATACTATGTATTGTTCATTAACACCCAGTACATCCCCCATTACCATACTCTACAAGGCCTGGTGATGTTCTTCACTTAACAAGAAACTCGGGACACACCTCATTCTAAAAGCAGTATGTTTTGTGCAATTAAGGCCAAACACATTAGTAGCAATAAGTACCTAGGTAGGGGTTCTACTCTCAGTGTTACCAAATAAATGTGTGTGTGTATGTGAAGGGATCTACTTCAGGTTGCAGAAAATACATGTCCCAGGCGGTCATCTGTCTGAGAACTTACTGGCAAATGCTAACATTTCAAAGGAATCATCTTGTGGAAATTCATTCCATCAAAATTAGCAGTAGATGTGTAAATGCCATTTTCCCCACTGTACAGCTGTACAGTGATACTGGCGTTTGTATATATAATTGGGTGTAGATGTTGTGGGCATAGACACCCTCATTGGGGTTATTGCGTGTATTCCCCCGCTTAGTCTGCTGTAATACTGTACAGTTTATGTTAACATGTTAAGTAGTTGTCAATCACACTATATGTAGTTCTAAGCCACTCCACACCCTCCAAAGTGGAGGATTGTGCCACGCACTCCAATGTTTACCAACTCCACAATTGCACTACACTGGGGAAGAGGACATATACCCTGACAGTACCATCATCAGTGACATTAAAGTGTCAGACTGATTATTTACTGATGAGATGTTTTGCCTATTTTGTCTTGGTGGAATTACATAGGCTAAAATGGGTTCACTGCAAAATTAAGTACATCCATGTGTAAAGTATTCTCTGTGTATTGCTTCAACACCAAGCCCCTGTGTGTGTGCTATTCACAAACATGTGGTGCGTGCCACCCACTACACTTACCATTGTCTACTGTTGAAGGGCTGCTGACATCAGCCACCATACACTCACTTGTATACACCCCTCAGACCTATCAGCCATGTGGCACATGCAGTAACTGTTATACAGACCTGTTACTTGTGTTCAGCTGTACCCAAGATATGACACAGTCAATGTGTCACCACAGTGCCATGCCCACTGTAGGAAACAACAGCAGACCAACATTCTGCTGACACATAGACATCTACAACACAAATTAATACATTATGGAGACCACAATCTGTCAGTGCTAATAACAGCTAGAATGCATCATGGCTGGACAGCTACACATCCTGACATGTAAGCATTAAACTTTCCAGCTGAAAACATATTACACAGCATTACATTGCTAAACCTCAGTAAATTCACCCTGTGCATCAGAACCATATTAGCCTGTCCCTGCATCGATGGTATGGATGACAGGGATGTGCCACAGGTATCATCATATGCACAGGGTGTGTTGTGAATTTGCCAGAGACCTAGGCCGAGCCATTTGGTTGACATCATGTGTGTATGATAGGGGTTTTTGTTATCAATTGGGCTGTGCAGATGTGGTGTGTGTAGGTATGGAAGTGCCCTAGCTGCGTTGGTCATGTGTGTGTGGGTATGTATGCACACAGTTCTGCCATGTGGCTGCCCTATACAGGGGTTTGTTGGACAGCTGCAGACAATACATGACAGGGTATGCAGTTCACTGTGTCCAGCCACTGACATGAGAACTGTGCCTGCAACGGGTTCCACGGGCACTACCAGGTACAAGCCCAGGTATGGTACTCTTCCCTGATGATAACAAATGTCCGCTGGATCTGGGTCCCTGCTGGGACTGGCCAGGACCATGTGTACGTGGCCTTCTCTGTTGAGGTGTGGACAGCACCCCTCCTGCAGTGCTGGTGCTGGTACTGCCACTACGGGAGCAGCTGTGATTTGTTGCACATCCACGTAGACCTCCACCTGTTGGTGTTGCTGACTTACATCCACGTGGATGTCGCCCTACTCCCACCATGTGCTCTAACACAGACATTGCACAGTCAAGGATTCCCACCATCTCACCAAACCATCTATCCAGGACCTTTGCAAAATTACGACGGTACCTGCAAGATTACTAATGTTGTCAAGTACAGAAGAATGAGTAGCCCTCTGGAGCCTCAGGCTCTGTTGGGTATAACATTCCGTAAGTGTCTATGCCTCCATGATGGACTGAAACCTGCATCTGGTGACACCTGCTGTGGCACTTCTGCCAGGGGCATGATGGCCAGCAGCCCTCCTATAAGCCCCCCTGTACATATGTCTGTGTGTTACCTTACTGTTCATCTAGCTATGGCTGCTGTGTACAGACACACTTGCCATAGTCACCAGACTGTCCTGTCCTATGCCACCACCTGCCAACTATCCCTCATCTATGGCCACTGGTGATGGGGTATGTATAGGCATTGTTACTGTGTGTGGGGATGGGGTGGATAATAGTGGGATGTCAAGCGATGGCACAGCTTCAGCCCCTGACAACCCTGTCTGTGTTTCACCATACCTGTCATCATTGTCAGAGTCTGCATGGACACTAAGAGCAGTTTGCCTGCAGGATGGACCCTGATTCACCTCGCAACCTGTGAGGGGAAAACAAAAAATGTAATTTAAGACCTGTACGTCACTGTTTACCTCTTCACAATCTCAAACACACACACAACCACACACAAACACACACACACACACACACACACACACACACACACACACACACACACACACACACACACACACACACACACACACATATACAGGTGAGGTGGCACAAAGATATTACACAGACCTCTCATTACACAGCAGTCAACATGCATGACATATGTCACTCAACAGCATGCATTGAATCTATACTCAATCCTTGTTACCAAAATTATACATCTCTGTGATACATGAGTTGTGTTAGTAGGTGATGATCCTTCCCCTGGAACACACTGCACCCATGTACACAGTATTGCTGTGCACCTGTTCAGCACACTGGCATGTACTGTGCTCCATACCTCACGAGTGTACACACCATTGCTGAATGTGCATATGTGTGGCAGTTATGTTTGCTCTGTTGCTCACAGCCCCTATGTGTTTGTCTGACAAATACCTGGGATGATATGAGGACAAATGTTAATAGGGAATGACTACAATCTGATTTGCAGATCTCATCATCAGCAGTGCATGTATGAGCAATAAAATGCAATTACACTGACAACCTTCAAAGCTTACTCTGGCTACGAGGAGTGTACATACCTTTATTGACATCCCAGCCTCTTCCCCGATATGCAATGGGGCCACAGTACTGCATATGTCAACATTACACACACCTGATATGTGACATATGACCTGTGCAATCAAATGCAGTATCAAATAAATGTGTTAGATGTGCAGATGTTGATTGAGATGCATACAATATGTGGGTTGCATAAGTGTGCACACCCTTAACACGATGTTTTTTGCAGCACATAAGTGAACTACAGCAGTCAGTATTCCTGGAAGGGATATACTAGCATGGCCCATCTTCACTTGCCATTATTTGGTCACTCCACCCTACAAATGTCCCCCAACTCTGCTGGATTGCAAGGTCAGCTCATGTGTACAGCCCTTGGAGGTCATACAGTGCCTTCACTATTGCTGTGGAGTCAAGGTTATGTCTGGCACAGTTCATGATCTTGATTGTGTTCAAATACAGCCATTCTTAGCGAGCTTAGGAAGTATGTTTCAGTTCACTGTTGTGCTTCAGGATGACAGCCCTCCCCATCCTCAGCCTTATTGCAGATGCTTGACAACTATGGGCCACACATGAGTGTCATTTTTCAGTATTCCAAATTCAGAACACCATGTCTACCGGCCTAGTTCCTGCTAATGAACAGCAAACCAAAATGTGTACACTGGCAGCAACAAGGTACATATGGGGATAGTGGGCCTGAGGTGGAGTGAGGTGTTGCTTGTGTACCACATATATCTTTATTAATACCCTCTGTAGGTTTCAGCCTTGGTCTCGGTACACCATTACACATTGCAACACAAGCCTTTGGGAGACTTGATGTTATGCATATGCTACCTGGAGAGAGCCCTAGATGATGTTTCCTGTGGAACAACTCTTCCATCTGATTACCCTAACCCATAGGCTACACTTATGCAGAGTCCAGGCGATTGTTGACACAGGTACTGCACAGGCAGTACTTGCTGGGCATTCCTGAAAGTCCCTCAGTGTTGCTGCATGTTTCTAGGCAGCCTCCCTGACCAGCTTGCAACATGTGTTGTCATATATGTTGGATGGGCATCTATTTAGTTTCTACATTAATGTTGTCCCATACTTCATAGTCACATACATGACTGTCTGCACTGTTTGCCATGGTATATGCAATGGTGAGGTAAGGCTAAGTCTCCTACTCCTGAGTGCTACCTTTTGGATATGGCATCCATTCCATAATTTTAAGATGTGTGCAAGCCACTGGTGCCTCTGTTGCAGGTGAGTGGGCAAATGTCATGGACATACTTCTTGGACAGCAGACCATTACTTGGTGTGACATTGAGGCCCTGTACTTGATGGAAGGTGCATACTCAGGAAGAGTGAATGCTGTCAGCACCTCAAATACTGCATCCACAATATGTTATTTGGAGTGTGGGCACACATATGCTTCCAGTGTCTGTTAAGGTATGTATTCCCCATATTTGTTGTCCTAACATAGGATTCTATATTACACATTCATTGCTCATGTTAGGGTCACATTACAGGTTGTAAAAGGTGTGGAATGTGGTATTGTGATATGCCGTTGTGAAGATCTGTAACAGCTGCCATTGTAATAGTGGTGTATACACTGTTGTAGCCACTGTATAAGGGTAATGTTTCAGACATGTCCCTACTGTAGGCCATTTGTCCCACTATTATGCTCATCTCTGTCCACAAATCTTACACTGACAGGTTGTTAGGTATACTGCAGGACTCTTACATACCCTTCAGATATGCCACCATGGTGACCACTGTGATGCAGTGCAGTTAACAGCAACAATAAATGAACATGTACAGCATGCATTATGGGTAGGTGTGTTAAATGTGTGCATGGCAAATACTATGGCCATAACATGGCCGGTGGATTGGCAAACCTGAATGTGTGATTGTGAGTATGTCAGAACATTATCATGGGTTTCAGTGTGTAAAATATCCAATGTGAGGTGTGGGTGATGGGTATACTTTCCTTACACCATGGTACCCCCAGTACATGTCCCAAGGTCCACTGTATGAGGACCACTGTCACCATCAACCATACAGCTAACTGCTTATACTATCCAGCCCAATGATGCATGTGTTGTGTGCAAATTATCTGTAACAGAATGGACTCACTGACAAGGTAGTTAGCACTGAAAAATCCAGGTCTCGTAGATGTGTCTATGACTGTTATGTGCTTGACAATGTGTATATGACAGTATGTCATACTATGCATTTTTCATTAATACCCAGTACATCCCCCATAACCATACTCTACAAGGCCTGGTGATGTTCTTCACTTAACAAGAAACTCGGGACACACCTCATTCTAAAAGCAGTATGTTTTGTGCAATTAAGGCCAAACACATTAGTAGCAATAAGTACCTATGTAGGGGTTCTACTCTCAGTGTTGCCAAGTAAATGTGTGTGTGTATGTGCAGGGATCTACTTCAAGTCGCAGAAAATACATGTCCCAGGAGGTCATCTGTCTGAGAACTTACTGGCAAATGCTAACATTTCAAAGGAATCATCTTGTGGAAATTCATTCCATGAAAATTAGCAGTAGATGTGTAAATGCCATATTCCCCACTGTACAGCTGTACAGTGATACTGGAGTTGGGATATGTAGTTGGTTGTAGATGTTGTGGGCATAGGCACCCTCATTGGGGTTATTGCGTGTATTCCCCCGCTTAGTCTGCTGTAATACTGTACTGTTTATGTTAACAGGTTAAGTAGTTGTCAACCACACTATATGTAGTTCTAAGCCACTCCACACCCTCCAAATTGGAAGGTTGTGCCACGCACACCTATGTTTACTAACTCCACAATTGCACTACATTGGGGAAGAGGACATATACCCTGACAGTACCATCATCAGTGACATTAAAGTGTCAGACTGATTATTTACTGATGAGATGTTTTGCCTATTTTGTCTTGGTGGAATTACATAGGCTAAAATGGGTTCACTGCAAAATTAAGTACATCAATGTGTAAAGTATTCTCAGTGTATTGCTTCAACACCAAGCCCCTGTGTGTGTTATTCACAAACATGTGGTGTGTGCCACCCAGTTCACTTACTATTGTCCACTGTTGAAGGGCTACTGACATCAGCCACCATACACTCACTTGTATACACCCCTCAGACCTATCAGCCATGTGGCAAATGCAGTAACTGTTATACAGACCTGTTACTTGTGTTCAGCTGTACCCAAGATATGACACAGTCAATGTGTCACCACAGTGCCATACCCCTTGTAGGAAACAACAGCAGACCAACATTCTGCTGACACATAGACATCTACAACACAAATGAATACATTATGGAGACCACAATCAGTCAGTGATAATAACAGCTAGAATGCATCATGGCTGGATAGCTACACATCCTGACATGTAAGCATTAAACTTTCCAGCTGAAAACATGTTACACAGCATTACATTGCTAAACCTCAGTACATTAACCCTGTGCATCAGAACCATATTAGCCTGTCCCTGCATTGATGGTATGGATGACAGGGATGTAGCACAGGTATCATCATATGCACAGGGTGTGTTGTGAATTTGCCAGAGACCTAGGCCGAGCCATTTGGTTGACATCATGTGTGTGTGATAGGGGGTTTTATCATCAATTGGGCTGTGCAGATGTGGGGTGTGTAGGTAAGGAGATGCCCTAGCTGTGTTGGTCATGTGTGTGTGTATGTATGCACACAGTTCTGCCATGTAGCTGCCCTATGCAGGGGGTTTTTGGACAGCTGTAGACAATACATTACAGGGTATGCAGTTCACTGTGTCCAGCCATGGACATGAGAACTGTGCCTGCAAGGGGTTCCACGGGCACTACCAGGTACAAGCCCAGATATGGTACTCTCCTCTGATGATGACAAATGTCTGCTGGATCTGGGTCCCTGTTGGGACTGGCCAGAACCATGTGCACGTGGCCTACTCTGTTGTGGTGTGTACAGAACCCCTCCTGCAGTGCTGGTGCTGGCACTGCCACTACGGGAGGGGCTGTAATTTGTTGCACATCCACGTAGACCTCCACCTGTTGGCGTTGCTGACTTACATCCACGTGGCTGTCGCCCTACTCCCACCATGTGTTCTAACACAGACATTGCACAGTCAAGAATTCCCACCATCTCACCAAACCGTCTATCCAGGGCCTTTGCAAAATAACGGGGTACCTGCAAGATCACTGATGTCAAGTACAGAAGAATGAGTAGCCCTCTGGATCCTCAGACTCTGTCGGGTATAACATTCCATAAGTGTTTGTGCCTCCATGATGGCCTGAAACATGCATCTGGTGACACCTGCTGTGGCACTTCTGCCAGGGGCATGATGGCCAGCAGCCCTCCTATGAGCACCCCTGTACATATGTCTGTGTGGTACCTTACCATTCATCTAGCTATGGCTGCTGTGTACAGACACACTTGCCATAGTCACCACACTGTCCTGTCCCATGCCACCACCCACCAACTATCCCTCATCTATGGCCACTGGTGATGGGGTATGTATAGGCATTGTGACTGTGTGCGGGGATGGGGTGGATAATAGTGGAATGTCAACCGATGGCACAGCTTCAGCCCCTGACAACCCTGTCTGTTTTCACCATACCTGTCATCATTGTCAGAGTCTGTATGGACACTAACAGCAGTATGCCTGCAGGATGGACCCTGACTCACCTCTCCACCTGTGAGGGGAAAACAAAAAAAATGTAATTTAAGACCTGTACGTCATTGTTTACCTCTATACACACTCACACACACACACACACACACACACACACACACACACACACACACACACACACACACACACACACACACACACACACACACACACATACAGGTGACGTGGCACAACGATATTACACAGACCTCTCATTACCCACCAGTCAACATGCATGACATATGTCACTCATCAGCATGCACTGCATCTATACTCAATTCTTGTTACCAAAATTATACATCTCTGTGATACATGAGTTGTATTAGTAGGTGATGATCCTTCCCTTAGAACACACTACACCCATGTACACAGTATTGCTGTGCATCTGTTCAGCACCCTGGCATGTACTGTGCACCATACCTCACGGGTGTACACACCATTACCGAATGTGCATATGTGTGGCAGTTATGTTTGCTCTGTTGCTCACAGCCCCTATGTTTTTGTCTGACAAATACCTGGGATGATATGAGGACAAATGTTAATAGAGAATACCTAGCATCTGATTTGCAGATCTCATCATCAGCAGTGCATGTATGAGCAATAAAATGCAATTACACTGACAACCTTCAAAGCTTACTGTGGCTATGAGGAGTGTACATACCTTTATTGACATCCCAGCCTCTTCCCCGATATGCAATGGGGCCACAATACTGCATATGTTTATATTACACACACCTGATATGTGACATATGACCTGTGCAATCAAATGCAGTATCAAACAAATGTGTTAGTTATGCAGATGCTGATTGAGATGCATACAATATGTGGGTTGCATAAGTGTGCACACCCTTAACACAATGGTTTTTGCAGCACAAAAGTGAACTACAGCAGTCACTATTCCTGGAAGAGATATACTAGCATGGCCCATCTTCACTTGCCATTATTTGGTCACGCCATCCTACAAATGTCCCCCAACTCTGCTGGCTTGCAGGATCAGCTCATGTGTACAGCCCTTGGAGGTCATACAGTGCCTTCACTATTGCTGTGGAGACAAGGTTATGTCTGGCACAGTTCATGATCTTGACTGTGTTCAGATGCAGCCATTCTTTGCAAGCTTTGGAAGTATGCTTCAGTTCACTGTTGTGCTTCAGGATGACATCCCTCCCCATCCTCAGCCTTATTGCAGATGCTTGACAACTATGGGCCACACATGAGTGTCATTTTGCAGTGTTCCAAATTCAGAACTTTATGTCTACCGGCCTAGTTCCTGCTAATGAACAGCAAACCTAAATGTGTACACTGGCAGCAACAAGGTACATATGGGGATAGTGGGCCTGAGGTGGAGTGAGGTGTTGCTTTTGCACCACATATATCTTTATTAATACTCTCTGTAGGTTTCATCCTTGGTCTTGGTACACCATTACACATTGCAACACATGCCTTTTGGAGACATGATGTTATGCATATGCTACCTGAAGAGAGCCCTGGATGATGTTTCCTGTGGAACAACTCTTCCATCTGATTACCCTAACCCATAGGCTACACTTATGCAGAGTCCAGGTGATTGTTGACACAGGCACTACACAGGCAGTACTTGTTGGGCATTCCTGCAAGTCCCTCAGTGTTGCTGCATGTTTCTGGGCAGCCTTCCTGACCAGTTTGCAACATGCGTTGTAATATGTGTTGGATGGGCATCTATTTAGTTTCTACATTAATGTTGTCCCATACTTCATAGTCACATACATGACTGTCTGCACTGTTTGCCATGGTATATGTAATGGTGAGGTAAGGCTAAGTTTCCCACTCCTGAGTGCTACCTTTTGGATATGGGATCCATTCCATAGTTTTATGATGTGTGCAAACCACCGGTGCCTCTGTTGCAGATAAGTGGGCAAATGTCATGGACATACTTCTTGGACAGCAGACCATTACTTGGTGTGACATTGAGGCCCTGTACTTGATGGAAGGTGCGTACTCAGGAAGAGTGAATGCTGTCAGCACCTCAAAAGCTGCATCCACAATATGTTATTTGGAGTGTGTGCACACATATGCTTCCAGTGTCTGTTAAGGTATGTATTCCCCATATTTGTTGTCCTAACATAGGATTCTATATTACACATTCATTGCTCATGTTAGGATCACATTACAGGTTGTAAAAGGTGTGGAATGTGGTATTGTGCTATGCCGTTGTGAAGATCTGTAACAGTTGCCATTGTAATAGTGGTGTATACACTGTTGTAGCCACTGTATAAGGGTAATGTTTCAGACATGTCCCTACTGTAGGCCATTTGTCCCACTATTATGCTCATCTCTGTCCACAAATCTTACACTAACAGGTTGTTAGGTATACTGCAGGACTCTTACATACCCTGCAGATATGCCACCATGGTGACCACTGTGATGCAGTGCAGTTAACAGCAACATTAAGTGAACATGTACAGCATGCATTGTGGGTAGGTGTGTTAAATGTGTGCATGGCAAATACTATGGCAATAACATGGCCAGTGGATTGGCAAACCTGAACAAAACAACTCCTTACTTACCAGCTACAGGCTGCTGCCCCAGAGGTATACCAGAGGGACCTACATAGTCGTGTGAGAGATGTAATGTCAGTAGCCACACCTGTGGCGTTGGAACAGGGTTGGAGCAGCATTTCAGTACATCAACAGTACAAACCCACAATACTAGAGATTATGCACATCTGTTCATTACTACACTGCAGCAACAGACTATATTATCTAACATATGCATGAAGTTACTTTAAAGATGAATATGGATAAGCAACAGTGGTCTACTAATGTGACCTGGGGCATTACCTGCATGCTCCTCATCCATTTTGTGGGTAACATTCACCTCCACAATGCTATTATCAGGTTCCTGGCTTGGTTGGTGGACAGGTGCCCCAAGGCTGGCGAGGAGCTCCTCAGCATGTGTCAGTGGGGGCTGGATGTCATGACCCTCACCTGTGGCTAACTGGTCCCTCTTAACTGCAGTAGCATGCTGACAGGCTTGGCAGATGAGATCAGTGCAATTATGTCACTCAACCACAGCCCATAAGGCATAACAATGTACCCAACTCTCTAGTCATAGGTGACTCTATAGCCAGGAACACTGATGCTTCTCTCACCAGGATAAACAAGGAGAAAGTTACTGTCATCTGCATGTCAGGTGCCAGGATCCACCACATAACGCATGCACTGAGGTCACTCCACAACAAGTACAAATATGACTCTGTCATTGTACATGTTGGTGTGAATGTCCTGAAATGTACCTCCCTGGAATACATGAAAAAAGACATGGAGGAGCTGTCCGATCTTGTATCTCTGGCAAGTATGACTATAGCCCTGAGTAGCATCCTGCCATCACCCAGAATGATACCACAGTACAACGACAAAATGATTGACTTCAACAATTGGCTAAGCTTCTGGTGTCATTCTAAGGGGATCCAGTATCTGTCTGCCTGGGAAGACATGATCAACAAACCAGAATGCTTTGCCGGAGATGGCCTGCACCTGTCGCCCTTGGTCTTTTGGATACTGGCTAAGGCTCTTGCCACCCCTATAGTGCCTTTTTTAGGCAAGGTTCAAATGACAAATTCCCCACCATAACAGGTACAAGCAAGCAAAATCTGAGGGTAATGCTACTTAATGCTAGAAGTCTAAACCTCAAAATGCACTCACTCGAGGCACTCCTTAAAATGGAGAACATCAAAATCTGTGCAGTGAGAGAGACCTAGTTCAAGGCTCCAAAGAGCACCCCTGCATTACCAGGCTTTAATTCATACCACACCTTTCGGCCACCTAACCTGGACTAAAACACTAAAGGCAGAGGCGTGTCCATATTCATTAAGGATATCCACACCTCCAGGCTAGTTGGTCAGCATAATGAATCTGAGATTATCCAAGTGCAACTAACTCTGGGCAAGACCGCAATCCAAATTGTAGCTCGCTACAGATCCCCCACCATGCCCCAGGATTCCCACTCCTCATTTCTTGATACACTGGAAAATATTAAGGTACAACCTAACACCCTAATAATGGATGATTTCAACTACCCCACCATTAACTGGGAAAACTACTCATGTACCAACTCTTGTGCTCAACGTTTTCTGGAATTCATAAATTGCAATGCCTTGTATCTGCTTATCCACACCCCCACCAGGGGCAGCAATATTCTAGACCTGGTCATTTCCAACATGGGCAACCGGTGTTCCACACCAGAGGTCAATTCCTCGTTGGTCAGATCCAACCACAAGCAAATCATCCTAGACATCCACATCCCACCCTGACCCCCCATTAGGGAAACCACCGTAAAAAATTTCTACAAGGCCATCTTCACACTTCTTAAGACAGAAGTGGCAAACTTCATGACACCCATGCTGACAGACAGTAGAGGTACCACTGCTGAATCCTACACAAATGCACTTTATAAGCACTTACATGAGTGCATGAATCATGCAATCCCTAACAGAACCAAGATGCTATCCTCCAAAAAAAGGAAGCCAATCTGGTGGTTCCCTGCCATAAACAAACTCTACAACAGAAGAAAGAAACTGTTGCAAAAAAGGGTAAAATCCCATGATTGGAGGAACTCCGTGGTCAGCCTCAGTAAGAAGCAATGATCCCTCATAAAATCATCCAAAGCTAGTTACGAAAACAAAATTGCCACTGATTTTAAGGACAACCACAAAGCCATCTATAGCTATGTCAATAATCTCAATGGCAACACTCAGATCTGCTCTGAGTTACAGCACAATGGCACTAAATATTTAGAACCAACTGATATTGCCAACATCCTGGCAGATAGGTTCAGTGCTAACTTTACCCCTCTCTCACCCCCTTAAAGGGTCCATCTCTATACAGGAAGAATGCAAAGTTCCTGTAATCATGGCTGCACAGGTAAAAACCACACTCTCCAAAGCCAAGAACGCAGCATCCATGGGACCTGACAACATCCCAGGCTGTGTTCTACATGAACTACAGAATGAACTGGCACCCCACCTAAGTACTATGTTCAATTATAGCCTCACCTCAGGCTTTGTGCCCACCAAATGTCACACAGCAATGGTTATCCCACTCCACAAAGGGGGAGCCACCATGGACCCTGGGAACTACCGCCCCATTAGCCTGATGATTCTGGTCTGCAAGGCTATGGAACGTATCATCATGGAACTTATAAACAGTGACATTGGTAATCTCCAAACTCTGGACCCTACCCAGTTCAGGTTTGTAAAAGGCAGATCATGTCTCCTAAACCTGATAGACTTCTTTGAAGTGGCCACCAAAGCCGTAGATGAGGGTAAGGTGGTTCACACAGCCTATCTAGATCTCACCAAGGCTTTCAATACCATCCCCCACTCAGGAATTTTAGATAAACTCACTAAACTAGGTATAAATCCCTATGTCACAAGATAGGTTGCCAACTGGTTCACTGACAGAACCCACACTGTGAAAGTAGCAGACTCTAAATCCAACTTCAGACCAGTGACAAGTGGAATACCACAGGGTTCAGTCCTAGGTCCCCTCTTGTTTGGTATCTACTTCTCTGAAGTACAGGCTAACACAGAAGGTCTTTGGCTAACAAAGTTTGCAGATGACTGCAAACTAGGAGCCATAATCAAAACTCCTAACGATGTGGACATCCTACAAAAGTGCCTCACTGAGACAGATGCCTGGTGTCAAAGCCATGGCCTCAAGCTCAATGCCAAAAAGTGCATTATCATCTCTTTTGGTCAAAACATTGTACCCATGAACTACCATATAGGCAGTAGTCTACTTAACACTGAAAGTGTGATAAGAGACCTTGGGACACAGGTGGACAGTAGTCTCTCTTTTGATAATCACATCACCACAGTAATCATGAAATCCTTCTACATGGCACACCTCATCACAAAAGGTTTCTCATCCTGGAAAAAATAGGTCATTGTTCCCCTCTACTCATCACTCATTAGACGCATTATAGAGTACAACGCCCCTTTTGGTATGTACCTCACAAGGCATCTACAACAACTGGAAAGGCTGCAGAAATATCTCACAAAGAGGATTACCGGCCTCAAACAGATGCCCTACACAGACCATCTGAAAAAACTCCAGCTTTACTCTGTCACATATCACCTACTCAGAGGCGATCTCTGCCTAACATACAAAGCTATGTCACACCCAGAGCTGTTGGACATGGTCCACTTAAAGAAATCCCAATCCCTCCAAGCTACATGCTCTATGGACCTAAACCTTGTCACCACAATAAACAGAACATGCTGGAAGGATGGATTCCTGTCCCAGAGACTTCCGATACTCTGGAACAAACTACCTATCTATATCAAACAAAGCTCCTCATTAGCACTCTTCAAGAAAAATCTTGATGATTGGATGGGAGATAGGAAATTCACCCCGGGGATCACTTCTGTGGCTCTGCTTGACAGGGACATAGGAAAATAATTTTCTTGGGTGGCAAAAGCCAGGGTACCATTTGGCTAGGCTTATATAGGCCCTAGGGCCAATAGCTTAGTATATACCTATGAGCCTATGAGCCTGCTCATAACTGCGGTTATGCAGGCCGACATAATTTACCCTGTGAATGAGCTCATTCCATAGGGCAGTCCTCTCTTGCAGATCATGGGCCGTATGCCCAGAGAGGGTTCTGTGGTAATGCACAAGGAAGTTTATTATGATATCATTCTCCTGTGGAGTATAAGCAGGGAGGTGATCCTGGGACATGGTACCTGGAAGACTTAAACAGGAAAAAAAGGTCAGCGGACCTCATTCCGCAAGGATATAATAGTTGTTAATTGACATCTCCCCCCCACCATAACTGCAACAATAATATGAACACACAAATCAATGGGTATGTTGACACCAAATCTACTGTCGGGACATATATCCTATTGTGCAACAAATATTAAAATGTGTTTCTATTAATTTTCCATGTTGAAACACTATCATTGGTGGCCTGTTGCTAACAATGTAACCTGCATGCCATTGTAATGGCCACTGTGGTTCCATATATGCATGTGTTCTGTTTGCTATGCAACTGTTCCAAATCTGATGTTTTGGGTTAATGGGAATATCTATGCATGCTGTCATAACTAATCCTGGATTGTGTTGACTATTACTACCCACATATGTTCTAAAACTGCAACACAATAGCATATTTTGGAAAGCTGTTCCCAGCAGAACCAAATCTCCCACCTCATCTGGCCATGGCACCAGGCCACAGCATGTCTGGGATCCACCCCGAGACCTCCTCATCTGCTGATCCTGCACTATGTTTAGGTGGAACCACCTCAGGGGATGGTGCTCGTCCCCCCCCAGGAGTGGGCACAGACATGACCCTGTCACCTGAAGTCAGGTCCAAGGTGTGGTGCATAGGGAGCTCCACAGAGAATTGGGGATCTGCTACACCAGCTTGAGGTCCTCGTGGTGCAATATGAGGGTCAGCCTGCCCCACCTGCTCAGCCCTCAGCACAGCCACCTTCAGGGCCGTGAAGTTGCAGTGATGACTGCCCATGGGTGGGGACCTCAGTCCCACTGTTTCCATTTGGGGGCTCATGGGCTTCCAATTTCCAAACACCCCTCCCCGTCCAATGTGTTTACCCACCACATGTGTCATATATCACCCCTGTATGCTGTCTTGTCTGTCTTGTCTGTCTTCCGACCCAACCTACCTCCCGAACTATACCTACTATCCTTCCCCAACATCCCACTCTCACCTTAACAAAAAAAGGGCAATCTCTTCCCAACAAGACTTTCACACAATACATAACTGTCCATTTTGCACCCACTTGCAACTGCTTACAGGTGCCTTAATTACTCTGTATCCAACAGCCCTTGTTCTGGCCAGCAAATAAATTATCAACCCTTGCAAGTGTCTAACCCAGGACCCTGCACACCATTGCCACAGCCATTTACCATTAAGCCATCTGAGCTGCAGATATGTGTGATGTTTTCCTCAAACATATCATGCAGCACAGTCATTCAACAGTAGGGAAAATGTATGTATGTATATATATATATATATATATATATATATATATATATATATATATATATATATATATATATATATATATATATATATATATATATATGTGTGTGTGTGTGTGTGTGTGTGTGTGTGTGTGTGTGTGTGTGTGTGTGTGTGTGTGTGTGTGTGTGTGTGTGTCTGTATATGTAGACATACATCTTTCTCTCTCTCTCTCTATTTCTCTCTCTCTATCTCTCTCTCCATATATATATATATATATATATATATATATATATATATATATATATATATATATATATATATATATATATATATATTTAGAGTGCATTCAGACATCGGATCCACTCTCTAAACCTCCTTCCTCCACAGCTGCACTGTTCTGCCTTGCTACGAAACAGAGCATCACATGTGGACACAGCCTAACATCGGGGGGGGGGATATATAGGGACAGATCATAGATATGCCTATTACAAACCTATGAATTTTGTGCATGACACATTTCATATTACCATGACTGTTCTGAATAAGGTGGGGTCTGAAACTCATGTGGCTATCGTGACTTCATTGCTTACACCTTCAGCTATTTGCCAGACTAATACATGTTTGGAGGAGCAGAACAAATACTATGATGGTTTAAATCTTGACATTCTGTGCAGATCTGCACAGCTGGCAGTTATGGCCCACTGCCCACAGGACCAGATGCTATGTCCATAGCAGTTGTCTTGATGGCACATATAAATCTTTCAACATCATCTATCCCTTAATTACAGACCAAGTACTGCAGTCAATTACATGCTGTCATATTTCACATACCTGTTTGTTATTGTGCTCTCTTCTGTGTACCACTTGGATGTTTTCCTTTTTTTTATGTAGCATTTTTGTTTTTTGTATTATTTTTGTTTTTTTTTTTTTTTTTAAATTTCTCTCTCTCTTTCTCTCCACTATAGGGATCAAGCTGTTTTAATAGGTTGCAGCATGGCTTTTGCAGGTAATGCTCATAATCAAGTGATGGCCTCTGCACCAGTTGGTGTTCCCCACTTGCTAATTGCATGCAGCTAGCTGTGTAGTACTTCCAATAGCCAATGTCATAGCAACCCACTACTATAAATGACTACATCATGTGGGCATTGTCCTTTTACCTTTCCTGTATGGAAGACATCCTTTCTGGGTGTGGGCAGCAGTGTTACAGTCAGCAGGTAGCAATACCTCTTACAACAGGACTTGCGGACACAGGCCAACTACATGTTTGTATAACGTCCAAACCTAGGGACACTGTGTGAGTATTGCTGTTACATGCATTGAATACTGCTAGTTTTACAGAGCTTGTGTGTACATGCTAGTTTTGCATGGAATGCAGTCTGTCTACATAGCTCTCAACTGTGGGCCTATCCACATGATGGCCAGAGCATTGGCTGTTATGTTTTCTCTGTTTACAGCACAGGTCTTGTCTCTGACATATCAGTGGCATTTTCTCCGTTGATTGCTATCAGTGCATGGCAACATCCATTTGTGTTTCTGACTTCATATTCCTGAGTAAGGGTATGTTGCAACCAATCCTGTAACATCAGCAACTTTCACAGTGTATAACAGCAATACTTCAAATATGGCCCTGTGTTTCAGCCTCTGTCCTACACCTATATACCAGGCTTCGTCCAGATGTCATGCAGTAAGAGGTTGTTAGGTAATGGCCTATCATTATTTAGTGCTAGCATTCCTGCTATCATTCCAGTGATGTTGTGGACTCCCACACAAATTATGGGGTCGGGTCCATATATATATCATTAAGGTATATGGCTGTACATTTTCATACGTTTCACCATGGGAACAGTGGTGGACTAGAGCTTACTGTTTTACACACAGTTCTGTTTGTCAGTGTGATAGTGACATTTTAAGTTAAGCATTATGGAACAGATGCATTTAGATTGTGACAACTAATAACTTTCCCCCTAGGGCTTGAGTACAGAGTGTAATTGGAGACTGCTGAACTACATCTGTAATTAAGTGTTGATTGGTTCTTATCTTCAAGGCAAGTGTGTTTTTTACTGTTGTACTACTTGAAGGCCTTAGCCTAGACAGCAAAGTATGTTATGTTTTGGAGATTACTGTATCATATGTTTTCTTTGAGAGTTGCATTAATCAGTTATTATGTATTTCAAACACCTAACTGCTATAAGAAATGGCATAAACAACTGAAATAGTACACAAATAAACATTTATATGTATGCAAACATGTGTGTGGTGTCATGTCCTTTGCATTGTGTGTGGGTATATGTTTCATGCAATAATTCTCATTTGTAGGAAAGAATCAAACACTGGCCATTTGGAAAGGTGGCAACTGTAGGAATAATGGTTGTTTAATATGCTGTGCACCATCTATATATACTCTGTTTATACATATCTATAAGTAGTTATATATTTATATGTGTATATATGTGTATATACATATATATATATATATATATATATATATATATATATATATATATATATATATATATATATATATATATATATATATATATATATGTGTGTGTGTGTGTGTGTGTGTGTGTGTGTGTGTATATGTATCATTGGAATGTTTGCTGCTTCCACATTGTACATTCCCTATGGTTGACTGTTCTGCATGATATGTTAGAGAAATCATCCTGACATCTTACAGCTGAGATGGCTTACTGTTAAGCTGTTGTGGCTATGTCGTGTAGGGCTCTTGGTTCAAGACTTGCAACTGCTGGTTAATGTATTGCAAGGCAGATCAGTTCAGCTGTGGAGAAAGGGATGATGGTAATAATTATAAGAGATCCCTATTTTGGGCCCGTTCACCTCAATTAACAGTGCCTTTGGTCAGATGTTTTGCAGTGAGAGGTTCAGAGTGTGGATGCAATGTGCAAATGCAATACATACATATATATATGTATATATATATATATATATATATATATATATATATATATATATATATATATATATATATATATATATATATACATATATATAAACAAATGAAAAACTGTTATGTAAACTGAAGATAAAGTACAATATATTAAAACACTTCACTGTTATATATGAAAAAACAAAACAAAAATATGCAGAAAAAAACACACTTCAGCCTGTAACTAGAGCTTTCATCCATTTAATAACTGGACTTCATCAGAAAATGAAAAATGATCCATTCTATGGTATATATAACCACTGTAACAAGGCTGTACTACAAAAGCCAATAAAATACAATGCATTAGTAAAATGACCCAGTACAATAGACCAATCAAGAGACAAAATATACATAAAAACAAG
This sequence comes from Protopterus annectens, assembly GCF_019279795.1. Classification (NCBI taxonomy): domain Eukaryota; kingdom Metazoa; phylum Chordata; order Ceratodontiformes; family Protopteridae; genus Protopterus; species Protopterus annectens. The sequence continues at coordinate 930,309,869 of NC_056732.1, read as the reverse complement.
TATTACATCACTTAATATGGTGTAAAATATTGTAATGTTAACAGGTTAATGTCCCCATTTTAGGTTCATAGGTTCATAGGTTCATACTAGGCTATCTGCCCTGGGGCAATTATAAGCCTAGCCCGATTCTGTATGGCTTACGCCACCCCTTGATTTGAGTATACTGTGCCCTTTTTAAGGTTTAGTTTACTGTGCCTCTGTCTAATAGTGACACGGGAGTAATCCCTGGGACAAGCCTACAATCCCCCATCCACCTATCGAGATTCTTCTTGAAGAGATTCAGTGAGGTGCTCTGCCTCACATGAACTGGAATTCTATTCCAGAGCGAAGGGAGCCTCTGGGTTATGAACCTGTCCCTCCAGCAAGTTCTATTTATTTCTGTGCTGAGGTTCAAGTCCCTCGAGCGTGTGGCTCTAAGGGATTTAGATTTACTGAGGTGGAGCATGTCCATTAATTCTGGATTTGACATAGCTTTGTATGTCAGGCATAGATCGCCTCAAGTAGGCGGTATGCAACTGAGTAGAGCTGGAGTTTTTAACCGAGCAGCATATGGCATCTGTTTGAGACCCTTGATCCTCTTGGTGAGATACTTTTGGGGTCTTTCTAATTGCTGCAGGTGTCGGGTAAGGTACATCCCAAAAGGGGCATTGTATTCTATGATGGGCCTGATGAGGGATGAATAAAGAGGCACGATTACCTCTCTTGATCTAGATGTGAAACCCTTCGTGATGAGGTGGGCTATGTAGAAGGTCTTTCTAACCACTTTGGCAATGTGGTTTTCAATGGAGAGATTGCTATCAACTTGGGTCCCCAGGTCCCTAATAACTTTCTCTGTACTTAATGGGTTTCCGCCTATGTGGTAATTTGTGGGCACATTGTTTTTGCCAAAGGGTATGACTATACATTTTTTGGCATTTAGCTTTAAACCATGGCGCTGGCACCAGTTATCTGTCTCTGTGAGACCTTTTTGCAGGATGTTTGTGTCAGCTGGAGAGTCGATTATGGCGCCCAGTTTGCAGTCATCTGCGAACTTGGTGAGCCATAGTCCTCCCATGTTTGCCTGTACCTCAGAAAAGTATATACCGAACAAGAGTGGTCCCAGGACAGAACCCTGTGGGATGCCACTTGTGACCGGTTTCTAGTCTGACATGGCTCCAGCAACTCTCACTCTGTGGGTTCTGTCTTTGAGCCAGTTTGTGACCCATCTTGTGACATAGGGGTTTATATTTAAGCTGGATAGCTTATCTATGATGCCCGAGTGGGGTATTGTGTCAATGCCTTTGCAAGGTCCAGATAGGCTGTGTGGACTACCTTCCCTTCATCTATGGCTTTGGTGACCATTTTGAAGAAGTCAACCAGGTTCAAAAGGCAGGATCTGCCCTTGACAAAGCCGAACTGGGTAGGATCTAGTGTCTGTAGGTCCCCAATGTCTTTGTTTATGAGCTCCATGATGATCCTCTCCATAGCCTTGCAGACTAAGCTAGTCAGGCTTATGGGGCGATAGCTTCCAGGGTCCGTAGAGGCTCCACCTTTGTGGAGTGGGACCACTGTTGCTGTATGCCATTCTGTGGGCACATATCCTGTAGTGAGGCTGAGATTGTATAGCTGTTTTATTTGAGGGATTAGTTCCTCTTGGAGTTCATGTAGGATGCAACCTGGGATGCCATCTGGTCCCATGGAAGCAGTGTTTTTTGCTTTGGAGAGGGCAGCCTTCACCTGTGCATCAGAGATGTTTGGGAGGCAGCCCTCTGCCGTGATAGATACTTGCCCTTTTAGGGGAGGGGGGGAGAAGTTTGCACTGAACCAGTCTGCCAGGATATTGGCGATGTCTGTGGGTTCAGTGTATTTTTGTCATTTATAATCAACTCAGAACAAGTCTGGGAGTTGCATCCCAGGTTCCTAACATAACTGAAAAAGCCTTATGATTGTCTTTGGTGTCCTGTGCAATTTTTCTCTCCAAGCTGGCCTTGGAGGATTTTATGAGGGATTGTAATTTTTGCTAGTACTGATCAGAGATGCCTTCCCTATTAGGGATTTTGCTCTATCATGTAGTAGCTTCCTCCTTCTGTTGTACAGTTTATTTATGGCAGGGGTCCACCAGACTGGACGCCTGCCTTTGGATGATTGGGTCTTGGTTTTGTTTGGGATAGCATGATCCATGCATTCCTGGAGATGTCCATAGAATGCATTTATATAGGATTCTGCAGTTTGGGCCATAGTTTCCACTGGCCCTGGGGCCTTGAAGGATTCCACTTTGGTTTTGAGAAGTGAGAAGTTCGCTTTTGAGAAGTTTTTCACTGTGGTTTTCTGGGCTGGGGGTGGGGTTGGGATGTGGACATCCAGTGAAATTAATTTATGGTCTGATCTTACCAATGAGGGATATACTTCTGGTGTGGAGCATAGAGTCCCCATGTTGGTAATGATCAGGTCTAGTATGTTGTCCCCTCTTGTGGGAGTGGTGACTAGTTGTTCCATAGCATTTGAGTTTATAATTTCCAGGAACCTTTGGGCTAAGGTGCTGGGGCTTGAGTAGTGCTCCCAGTTGAAGTCGCCCAATATAATGGTGTAAGGAGAGATCTTCATGTTCTCCAATGTTTTCAGGAAAGCCGAGTGGGATTCCTGACTTTGAGAGGGTGGTCAGTAGGATGCTATAAACTGAAAAGCAGTCTTGCCCACTGTTAGTTGCACATGGATGGTCTCCGATACTTCGTGCAATGCCACTAACCTGGAGGTGTGGATATCCTTGATAAATATGGAAACTCCCCCTCCTTTTGTGGTTCGGTCCGGGTTTTGGGGCCGAAAAGCATGATATGAGGTATAGCCTGGTAGTGCTGGGGTGCTCTCTGGAGCCTTGAACCAGGTTTCTGTCACTGCACAGATATCGATGTTCTCCATACTGAGGAGAGCTTCGAGTGCATGCATCTTGAGGTTAAGACTTCTGGCGTTAAGCAGCATTACCCTTAGTTTCTTGTTCCTTGTGCTGTCTATGGGGGTGGGTTTGACTTTTGAGCCTTGCCTAAAAAAGGCACTATGAGGGTGGCAAGAGCCTTTGCCAATATCCAAAAGCCCAGTGGTGACAGGTGCAAGCCGTCCCTAGTGAAGCAACGTGGCTTGTCGAGCATGTCATCCCAGGCTGATAGACACTGGATCCCCTTTGAATGACACCAACATTTTAGCCAATTGTTAAAATCGATCATTTTGTCTTTGTACTGTGGCATCATTCTAGGTGAGGGTAATATGCTGCTCAAGGTCAGAGTCATACCAGCCTGGGCTACATGATCAGAGAGCTCCTCTATGTCTCTTTTCATGTAGTCCAGGGAGGTACGTCTCAGGTCATTCACACCAGCATGTACAATGACTGAGTCATATTTGTATTTGCTTTGGAGTGACCTGAGTGCTTGCGTTATGTGGTGGATCCTAGCACCCGACAGTCAGCTTACCGTGACCTTCTCTTTATTCAGCCTGGTGAGCGGGACGTCAGTGTGTCTGACAATAGAGTCATCTATTACAAGAGTATCAGGTGTGTTATTCAGCCTTAAGGACTGTGGCTGCTTGGCACACTGACTTTGTGGGCTATGTGTTGTGCGTGTTTTGTTTTGAGATAGCGTTTGCTTGGATGTCTGCTTTGGAGGTCTCTGTTGCTTAGGTAGATTTTTATTTAGAGCCTCCGAGTATGTTTTGTGTATTTATGTGTTTGGTTCACTGATGTGGTGGGACTATGTGATACTGGAATTGTGTTGTGTGAGGTTACCTTCTCCTCCTGACTGGTTAAACCAGTTTTGAGATGAGAGAGCTCAGCCTCCAGTTTGGCTAAATAGTTGCATCTCTCACATATATTTGAACCTGTTTGGAGGAGGAGAGGGTTGTCCGTGTACATGAGACAGTTGTAACATTGCCTCAAAATTCCCAGATTCACCAGCTGGACTGGAGAGGAAACCATTGACTGACCTTTGGACATGCTAGAGTAATATAGAGAAACTGAATTTAAGACGGACCAATAGAGGACAGGGTAATCGTAGAGAGTATAAGAGTAAGTAGTGCTTATGGTTTAATAGTGCTAACTTGTAGGATTACTTAATTGGACCAGTGAAGGGCCTTAGAATGAGAATATGGTGTTTAAATTGAGAGATAGAGCAGTTCTAAGGGAAAAAGTGAAGAGCAGACTTTGTGGAGCCAGGAATAGTTTAAACCCAATTAGGTGGCGCTGCCCACTGTTGCGCTATGCACAAAAATGCGCAAAACCGCGCAAAAGAGGGTTTTAAGAGAGGAAGATGAAGGAGTTTGGAATTGACCCAAAATGGCCAATAAAACTACAGTTTCAAGTCAGTAACCACTCCCACAGGGGCAGGCAGGCTGCTCAATGTTTTTCACTGCCACAGATCAACAGAGAGACTTCCCTTTAGCCCAAGCAAAAAATGGCCCCCAAGAAACTTACAAACAGTTCAAGAACAGCAAGCCTGTAACTGAACCTTTTTAACTCTCAGAAAAGTGGGAAAAAAGCAAGATTTTTTTTGTTTTTTTTTTTCAGAGATAGCAGAGGTTCACAAGTATCAACAAGTTATAACAGTGCAGTAAATGACCCCACACAAGAGTGCTAGGCCAAAGACAGATAAAATGCAAGTTTTGAGAAAAAAAGATTTTAAAAATAAGTGCAAACAGGAAATTCAGTAAACAGCTCTAGGTTGTGCTCTAAATACAGTTACTAATGTATAAATCAAGTTTAACCATCCAGAAAATGCTCAAAATAGGCGGCTATGCAGAAAAACTTAGCAAATAAACAGAGGAAAAATACTTAAAATCTCAAAAGTGGCTCCTTTCTTCTCTCAGCATTTTCTCCTCTTGGTGGGTGCTTCACCAACAACCAATAAGCCTGAAAAGATGCCAAAACCATGAGGCAACCAGGTTTTAAGAGAGGAAGATGAAGGAGTTTGGAATTGACCCAAAATGGCCAATAAAACTACAGTTTCAAGTCAGTAACCACTCCCACAGGGGCAGGCAGGCTGCTCAATGTTTTTCACTGCCACTGATTAACAGAGAGACTTCCCTTTAGCCCAAGCAAAAAATGGCCTCCAAGAAACTTACAAACAGTTCAAGAACAGCAAGCCTGTAACACATTTTTATGCACATTTAATGCTAATGTTTTCATTGAGACCTTGAGGTGCATCCGCATTTAATTTTAACTTCCACAACAATTCCTTGACTTCAAGTAATGTATTATTGTCTCCAAAAAATATATAAACTTCTTCTAAAACAAAGAATTTAAAGCTAATAAAATTAGAGCATGACGCACTATGCTTTGCTAAGGCATTTTTATCATCCTTGTGTCTGATTGCTGCATAATGTTCTTTAATTCTTGTAGATAATTTTCTAATAGTTTTCACAATATAGAATGAATTACAAGTTTCACAAACTGCAGCATAAACAACTGACATAGATTTACAAAGTATTGCTTGAAGGTAATGGAGAAATTATTATGTTTAAACATATAGGATTTACCAATTAAAATATGTGTATACACTACACAAGAACCACATGAGTTCATACCTGGTGCATAGTTATTACTGATATTATTGTCAGTGTGAGGAATGATAAACTGTGTGTCCCTATTTTCAAATAGCAACCTTAGAGACCTGGTTTTCTTATGTGTAAATACAGGGCAAGGACCTAGTCTATTAGATACTTCATGACTAGAAGTTAAAATATCCCAGTTATAGAGTAAAACTTCTTTAATATAATGGGAGTCCCTGCAGATCGGCACCGGAAAACTAGTGTATCTTTCTATGAGTTCATTATCGGTAACAGAATGCATGGAGGTGTGTTTAGAAGCAGAATTCTGATAGGAGGTATTGGGGGGGTTGTCCCCATATCAGCAAAACTATTGGAAATTTGGATATGCTCTGAGTTATGAAGCAATTCTTTCATAACATTAGAACATTTAGGAATAAACCCAAGAAGTAATATAGGTTGAAATTTAGTGTGTCTAAGAGATAAAATCTCCTGAAATAAACTATTAATAAGATCAAAAGGGTATCCTCTGTCAAGCAGGAAATTACTAAAAATCTAACTTTCATTCACAAAGTTAACATCCTCACTTATTAAACGAGATAGTCTGATAAATTGTCCCCTAGCTAAATTGTGCTTCATGAAATAGGGGTGCATACTGGAAAAATGCAAATAATTATTTCTGAAGGTATTCTTTCTAAAGACTGTAGAGCACCAGGAGAGAGTATCTTCATTAATAGATATAGTAGTGTCAAGGAAATTAACACTTTTGCTATGCATAGACAAGGTAAATTTAAAAAATGGAATACTCAATGACATCTCATTAATAAAATCAAACAATGCATTCTCACTACCCTCCCAAACAAAAAACAAATCATCAATGTACCTGCTGTACAAAAGAACTGATTTAAAACCAGATAAAAGGACCAATTTACCTAATTCCCATGAAGCCAAGACCAAATTTGAAAAGGCAGGAGCCACTTTTGATCCCATGGCTACCCCTTTAATTTGTGCAGGGACTCAAATTATATTAAAGAAGTTTTACTCTATAACTGTGATATTTTAACTTCTAGTCAGGAAATATCTAATAGACTAGGTCATTGCCCTGTATTTACACATAAGAAAACCAGGTCTCTAAGGTTGCTGTTTGAAAATAGGGACACACAGTTTATCGTTCCTCACACTGACAATAATATCAATAATAACTATGCACCAGGTATGAACTCATATGGTTCTTGTGTAGTGTGTACACATATTTTAATTGGTAAATCGTATATGTTTAAACAAAATTATTTCTCCATTACCTTCAAGCAATACTTTGACTGTAAATTTATGTCAGTTGTTTATGCTGCAGTTTGTGAGACTTGTAATTCATTCTATATTGGGAAAACTATTAGAAAATTATCTAGAAGAATTAAAGAACATTATGCAGCAATCAGACACAAGGATCATAAAAAATGCCTTAGCAAAGAATAGTTCGTCATGCCCTAATTTTATTAGTTTTAATTGCTTTATTTTAGAAGAAGTTTATATATTTTTTGGAGACAATAATACATTACTTTAAGTCAAGGAATTGTTGTGGCAGTTAAAATTAAATGCAGATGCACCTCCAGGTCTCAACAAAAACAGTAGCATTAAATGTGCATTACAATGGGGACATTAACCTGTTAACATTACAATATTTTGCACCATATTAAGTGATGTAATACTTGTTTTTAGGTATATTTTGACTTTTGATTGGTCTATTGTACAGTGTCATTTTACTAATGTATTGTATTTTATTGGCTTTTGCAGTACAGCCTTGTTACAGTGGTTATATATACACCATAGAATAGATCATATTTCATTTTCTGATGAAGTCCAATTATTAAACAGATGAAAGCACTAGTTACAGACTCAAGTGTGTTTTTTTCTTCATCGTTTTGTTTTGTTTTTTTGTATATAACAGTGAAGTGTTTTAATATATATATATATATATATATATATATATATATATATATATATATATATATATATATATATATATATATATATATATCTATATCTACATATATACATTATATATATATATATATATATATATATAAACATATATATACATATATATAATATATATATATATATATATATATATATATATGTATGTCTACATATATATATATATATATATATATATATAGATATATATACACATACATACATACATGTACATATATAGATTGTCCCTACTGTTGAATGACTGTGCTGCATGATATGTTTGAGAAAACATCACATTTATTTACAGCTCAAATGGCTTAGTGATAAATCATGGTAACTATGGTATGCAGGGTTCTGGGTTTAAGACTTGTAAGGGCTGATTATTTTGTTGCTGGGCAGAACAAGGGCTGTTGGATACAGAGTGATTAAAGTACTTTTAAGCAGTTGTAAGCAGGTTTTCACAGGTTTTTGTGGCGGTAAGCAATGCTAACTTCCGGTTAAATAAGCTTACAGACAGTTAGCCTGACAGTGCTTAATCTGTGTAGCCGATGCTTGCCGCCACGCAAACAGGCTTAAACCATCTTACTACTGCTTAAAAGAGCTTTCTCCCACTTACCCCCACACTAATTTCTTTAAAAGAAAAAAAAGGGGTGATAGGAAAGTGGTGAAAAAGGGGGCACACAGTGGGAAAAACAATAGGGAAAGTAGCTAGGGATGTGCAAGATGTGTGTAGAGAAGGTCCATAACTGTCCATTTCTTCTACAGCAACAGCTGTGCATATGTACTGAATTTAGAGGTAGATTTGGACTCTCAAACCCCTGAGAGAGGGGTTAGGACAATAATAATGTGATGTGAAGCCAATTAGACCAGATTACATGTGTCCAGTGGACACGTGTGCAAAATGGACAGCTACGTATGGGTCGAATTTTTTGAGGGGGAACAGATTGCCCCCTCCCTTTTTTTAAGGTGGGAGTGGGATGTTGGGGAAGGATAGTAGGTATATTTAGGGAGGTAGGTTGGGTATAAAGACAGACAAGACAGCATACAAGGGTGGTATATGACACATGTGGGGGTAAACACCTTGGATGGGGAGGGTTGTTTGGAAATCAGAAGTCCATGAGTCCCCAAATGGTAACAGTGGGACTGAGGCCCCCAACCATGGGCAGTCGCAACTGCACCTTCACGTCCCCGAAGGTGGCTGTGCTAGGGGCTGAGCAAGAGTGGCAGGCTGACCCTCTAACTGCAACATGCGGCCCTCAAGCTTGTGTAGCAGATCTCCAAACTCCCTTTGGAGCTCACTATGCACCAATCCCCGGACCTGATTTGGGTGACAGAATCCTGTCTTTGCCCACTCCCAGGGGGATTAGCCCCATCCCCTGAAGCAGTTCCACCCAAAGGTGGTGCAGGACCAGTGGACAAGGAGGTCTTGGGGTGGGTCCCAGGCATGGTGAGGCCTGGTGCCATGGCCAGATGAGGTGGGAGAGGTGGGTCGGCTGGGACCGACCTTCCTATATATACTATGGTGTTGCAGTTTTAAAACATATGTGGGTTAGTAATAGTCAACACAATCCAGGATTAGTTATAACAGTATGCATAGATATTCCCATTAACCCAAAATACCAGATTTGGAACAGTTGCATAGCAAACAGAACACATGCATATATGGAACCGCAGTGGCCATTACAATGGCATGCAGGTTAAATTAATAGCAACAGGCCACCAATGATAATATTTCAACATGGAACATTAATAGAAACACATTTCAATATTTATTGAACAATAGGACATATGTCCCAACAGTAGGTTTGGTGTAAACATACCCATTGATTTGTGTATTTAGATTATTGTTGCAGATATGGTAGGGAGAGAGAGAGAGATGTCAATTATCAACTTATATATCCTTGTAGTACTCACAACTTTAATGATCATTGCTCTAATCATTAAGGTGCAGGTATTATTACAATACCTGTATCCAGAATTTTTTGTAAGCTTCCGAGTGGTGCTCTTCAATTTTTTCGTTTAGATCTGCTAGTCTTCTGCTCTCCGGCACTTTTATTAGCTTATTAGTGTAACACTTTAAACTATTCATGGTGCCAGAAAGTCTGCTCTTCAAATTTTCCCTTATAACTAGCTGGTTTCTCAGTAGTAGCACCAAAATCTGAATCCCTGTGACTAGCACTTGCTCTAAAACCTACTGGAAAGCACTAGGAAACCTTAAACTGATACAAGCACTCAGTTCTCCTTGTTAATAAGGAGAAATTAATCATAGGCTCTAAACAGCCTATAATTGCAAAGTACCTTGCCAAGGTAAGGGAAAACAGCTCTTATACTTTACAAAAGAAACACCGAACCCGGCATATCCAAGGGTCAGCTTCCAGTGATTTATTCTGTCCACATGGTGAATCTGGGCATACTGGGGCAATGCAGCAATTGCCTCATGTACACAGACAACCCTCTCCTCCTACCACCCAACACTACAACCTGTGAGAGATGCACTTACATAGCCAAATTGGAGCAATGCTCTCTCCAGCCAAGATTGTGCTAGACAGTCAAGAGGAAAAGGTTAACACCTGCACTACATCTCAAGCAACACATAGCCCTTCAAAAACTGACTCCACAAACCTCCACACATAGTAACATTAAACACACCTATGCGGAGGCCCTTATAATTAACCTGCCCAAGCAACATGGACCTCCGAAGCTGAAATGCAAACAAACACCAATCACAACCAAAGTGACACATAGCTCAAAACACCAGTGTGCCACCAAACAACAGCCCCTAAGGCAAGACAACGTACCCAACACTTTAGTCATAGGTGACTCTATAGTCAGGCAGACTGATGTCTCACTCATCAGACTTAACAAGGAGAAAATTACTGTCAGCTGCCTGTCAAGTGCCAGGATCCACCACATAATGCATGCACTCAAGTCACTCCACAGCATGTACAAATATGACTCTGGCATTGTCCATGTTGGAGTGAATGACTTGAGACGTACCTCCTTGGATTACATGAAAAGAGACATGGAAGAACTCTCGGATCATGTGGCCCAGGCAGGTATGACCCTAGCCCTGAGTAGCATCCTGCCTTCACCCAGAATGATACCACAGTATAAGGACAAAATGATTGACTTGAACAATTGGCTAAGTTTCTGGTGTCATTCAAAGGGGATCCAGTATCTGTCTGCCTGGGACGACATGATTGACAAACCACGATGCTTTGCCAGAGATGGTCTGCACCTGTCACCCCTGGGAATCAGGTTACTGGCTAAGGCTCTTGCCACCCCTATAGTACTTTTTTTAGGCAAGGCTCAAAGGACAAAACCACCACCGTAACAGATATAAGCATGCAAAATCTGAAGGTAATGCTACCCAATGCTAGAAATCTAAACCTCAACATGCACTATCTTGAGGCACTCCTAAATATGGAGAACATCGATATCTGTGCAGTAATTGAGACCTGGTTCAATGCTCCAGAGAGCACCCGTGCAATACCAGGCTGCAACTCTTATCACACTTTTCGGCCACCAAACCAGGACCGAAGCACTAAAGGCAGAGGAGTGTCCATATTCACCAAGGATATTCACACCTCCAGGCTAGTTGCCCAACACAATGCATCTGAAATTCTACAGGTGCAACTAACAGTAGGTAAGACTGCAATCCAAATTGTAGCTTGCTACAGATCCCCCACCATGCCCCAAGATTCTCACTACACCTTTCTAAATATACTGGAAAATATTAAGGTACAACCAAACACCCTAATACTGGGTGATTTTAACTACCCTGCCATTAATTGGGAAGACTACTCAGGTACCAACATCTTTGCCCAACAGTTCTTGGAATTCATAAATTCCAATGCCCTGGATCAACTAATCCATAGTCCCACCAGGGGCTCAAATATCCTAGACCTGGTCATTACCAACATGGGAGATTGATGCTCCACACCAGCAGTCACCCCCTTGTTGGTCAGGTCTGATCATAAGCTAATCACCCTTAACTCCACATCCCACCACCACCACCCCCTCCAGTAGGGAAACCTCCATAAAAAACTTCTCCAAAGCGAACTTAATGCTACTCAAGTCAGAAGTAACAAACTTCATGACACCCAGGCACTATACGAGCACATCCACTCATGCATGAATCATGCCATTCCAAAGAGAACCAAGATGGTCTCCTCCAGAAAAAGGATCCCAATCTGGTGGCCCCCTGCCATAAACAAATTATACAACAGAAGAAAGAAACTGTAGAAAAGAGGGAAATCTCAGGATGCAAAAACTCCCTTACCAGCCTCAGTAAGAAGCTGAGATCCCTCATAAAATCCTCCAAAGCTAGTTACGAATATAAAATTGCCAAAGATTCCAAAGACAACCACAAGGCATTCTATAACTATGTCAAGAATCTAAATGGCAATGCTCACATCTGCTCTGAGCTACAACAGAATGGCATTAAATATACTGATCCCAAGGATATTGCCAATATCCTGGCAGAAAAATTCAGTGCCAAATTCAGCCCCCCCTCACCCCCTAAAGGGCCCATCACAATACCAAAAGATTGCCAAATTCTGGTAATCACGGCCACACAGGTAAAATAATGCAATCTCCAAAGCTAAGAATACAGCATCCATGGGACCAGATGACATCCTGGGCTCTGTACTACATGAACTACAAAATGAAATGGCAACTCACCTAAGTGTCATGTTTAACTCATTCACTCCAGTTCAACTGTTTTGAGTGTGTACCTTTAACTCCTAGTGGGTGTGGTCTGAGCCTTTAAAAATGAAGTTATCACCTTACAATTCTAACAAATACTCATGGACAGAGGTCAAATATCAATACAGTTGTGTTTGCCATCATGTATGCTTCAAGATAAAATATTCTGAAACCTTGTATGTAGCATAGTTTTGGAATTATTAATACAAGTATAAGCAAGTACTATTTGACGCATAGAGGAGCAGTAGGAGATAACTGCAGATGTAGCTTGAGACGTCACTCGGATGTAATGAGTTAATCATAGCCTCACCTCATGGTTCATGCCCAGTGAGTGGCGCACAGCTACAGTTATCCCACTCCACAACGGGGGATCCACCTTAGATGCACATACCACTCAATCTCTTATAATGCACACACTCTGAACAAAGCTTGACAACATGGGGGTACAAATAGGGACATGTTTTGAATATTGTTGTCACAAACTTGGTGAGTTGCATGAGTTACAGGATTTGTTTTTATATACATTTTGTGAAGGTTTTGAGGTCTGAAAATCAAAGTTATGCCATTATTTTGTGACTACAATTCTGAGATCATCCAGCTGATTTGCCAGGAGAACAGAGGAACAGCCAGAAAATATGAGCCAATTATCAGTACATTCTGAAAAATCTGTACAGTTGATAGGTATGATTATGCATACAGCTTACTACCACTCCCAGGACTCAAACCACATATGTGTCTGCTAAAAGTACAACAATTTAAGTCACAGTACAGTGTGCTATTTGGATATGGCTGTCTATCTTTTCAGTGTTTTCTGTATCAGTCTCTCTTGGTCATACCATCTGACCTTGTAATTACAACAGTCTTATACAGACATTCCTACACATATTTTTATGTAGCACAGTGTGAGAAACAATGGTTGACACAACAGTACTATTCTGATATCACATGTTACTGAATGCTGCATGTCAGGCCATACTATACCAGAGTAAACACTACCAGTCCAGGATTTTAATCTTTATTGGCAGGCACAGTTTTCTTATCTAACAGACTTGTGGGGAGAATGTTTGTTAACATTACCTGACTTTTTCTACACATATTCCCAGATTCCAGTTAATATTATGCACATACCTCTCAATCTCTTAATGCACACACTCTGAACAAAGCTTGACAACATTGGGGTACAAATAGGGACATGTTTTGAATATTGTTGTCACAAACTTGGAGAGTTGCTACAGTGACAGGATATATTTTAAAATACATTTTCTGAAGGTTTTGAGGTCTGAAAATCAAATATATGTCATTATTTTGTGACTACAATTCTAAGCTCATCACACTGATTTGCCAGGGGGACAGAGGAACAGGCAGAAATATGGGCCAATTATGTGGACATTCTGGAATATCTGTACAGTTGAGAGGTATGATTATGCATACAGCTTACTACCACTCCCAGGATTCGAACCATGGCTGTGTCTGCTAAAAATACAACAATTTAAGTCACAGTAGAGCGTGGTATTTGGATATTGCTGTCTATCTCTTCAGTGTTTTCTGTTTAAGTCTCTATTGGTTGTACAATCTGATCTTGTACTTACCACAGTCTTATACAGACATTCCTAGACATTTTTTATGTAGCACAGTGTGTGTAACAGTGGTTAACATAACATTACTACTCAGAGAATGCAACAATAAATGTCATACAATACCAGAGTAAACACAACCAGTCCAGGATTTAGAGCTTTATTTTCAGGCAGTTACAGTTTTATTTAAATATGACCTATATGGGACTTTTACTGTCATATTGTCTGGTTTATTCAGTACAACCCATACAACAGTTTTTATACTGCCAGATTACTTTTTACTACTTTATATTTATTTGGTATGACTACTACAAGCAGGACTGTTACTCATCAGCCTCATGACACAGCCTTTGCAGCCTACAAGCATGGGCTTCCTGATTCACAGCCCACTCAGCTGCAGCTATAAAGGAAATAGAGGCATATTTAGGCATACCTAGCCATCACATACACATGCTGGACTTTAGTAAACAGTAATGGTATGACTACTTACACAATGGTGGGACATCACCCCTCTGCTTTGCTTCTTGGACCCACTCGTCCAAGAGCTCCCTCTTTCTCCACTTCAAGTCAGCATAGTGGTGCCTGATCTGCTCACCAGTCTGAGGGCTACCAGTGGCAATGGTGAGATCATGGGTGAGACAGTCCCAGGCTTCTGCTTTATATTGGGAGCCCTGCTACTGGCCCTGCAGCAGTCTCTCATCATGGTTTTTACCAGGATTTCTACCATGACCATAGACTCCTGTATCCTCCAGCACTGCACCTGGAAGCGCAATCCCTCTCCAACTCCTGCCATCCTGCCTACAGTGGGAAGCTGCAACCAGTTATGAGCTGTATTCCTGCCTGTGAGGTTTAAATAAGGCTGATTTTCTGCCCTTTGCTGTGATTGGATGGCTTTGAATAGGTTGAGTTAAGCTAAGCTATGGGCAAACCTGCTTAGCTAAGGTTGGCATTGCTTAAAGGAGCAGGTTCAGCACTGCTTACCAATGGGCAAATCCACTTAGCTGGGCTACTCATTGCTTAGCAGGCATATTTACACAATGCTTACACCTAGTAAGCAGAGCTGTGCAATGCTTAGCATTGCTTATTTTTCATTTTATAGACTATCTGCTGTATGGCATTGATTTATCATTCATTACATATTATAAATTTGTTTACTGTCCCTGACATCCCCAATGTGCTTTCAATACATTTATTCATGTGTGACTATACTGTATGGGGCACATGTGTTTATATGGGGATTTCACAACTTTATTAAACTGACACCTCACAACTGGACCTAATGCAGTATTCCGGTTAACACATATATGTTATTTAGTAGGTAATACTAAAAAAAATGTTTATGTACTGCTTTAACATGTAAAATGCAGATTGGTTAGAGTGGGGATTGAACCAGGAATGGCTACTTGCAAAGCACACACTCTAACCACTACCCTATTGCAATACTGGAGATGCTGGATGTCTCTTGCTATTTAACCTCTTGTGCTGTTTAAGCTGGACTAAGCATAGCTAAGCAACAGGTACACCCGTGCACCTATGCTTAAACTTTATCGCAGTTATAAAAAAAAAAAAAAAACAGTTTTGTTGTGTTATTTTATCTATACCCTTCAGAATATCCCTGCTAATGCTGAAGCTGTTATATTGTCAACTTTCTGCTTTGTGGGACAATTGTCCCTTTTGGCTTTGTTCACATTACTTACTCTGATGGGTTGGGAGGTGTGCGCTATGTGCTTATGCTACCTGTGATATCCTAATAAAATTTGGCTTGGTAGCATACCTCTCAACTTCTTAGAGCAAAATATCTGGACAAAGCCTAAAATGATGGGGGGCTAATCAGGACAGATTTTAAATATTGCTCTTACAAACCTAAAAAGTTTATAGAATAATATATATTACATCAACATGAATTTTCTGAAGGATGTGTGGAGTTTTAAACTCAAATGTTTTGTCATTATTTAATTACTTCAGTCCTCAGCTATTTGCCAGAAAGGTACAGATTCTAGGAGGAACACACCAAAAATATGAGGCAAAAATCTGGGCATTCTGCGAAAATCTGTACAGTTGAGAGGTATGCTTGGTAGGGACGATTGCCCTTTATGGCTTTGCCCACAGATTTCTTTTCCTGACTGTTTGGGGGTGTTACAAACATTCTTGCTCATTTGTAATTGCCAAAAGGCAATTCTGGAGTGCAGGGGGCATGTGTATTGTGAGAGCTCTGCTCTCAGACACACCTCCTGCACTTATACACAGAACTATGTCCATTTTAGAGCATGGCAGCACGCCTTCATAAATATGCATGGCACACTGCTGTGCTGAACAGGAGCAGTCCCTGCCATGTAGGAATAACTTATTCCTGCATGGCTCCCTGCTGAATCCCAGGGCAAGTGTAATGTAGCAAATGTGCTATTTTATTTTATTTTTAATGATGCTTTGCTTTACTCAGTAAAACAGCATAATGCTTTGTGACATAGGTAGAACAGCACAAAAAGGTTATAATTTGATTATTCTGTTTGAATAACAAGCCTTGTTTTTGAGTTATAGAAGCATTATCTCATGCGGGAATATAAAGTTTGATAAACTTTGTTATGACCACCTTGAAATGAAGATGACTTGTACAGTACTGATAAGCAGTGATGTGATAAAAAAAAAACATCTAGGAGCGCAAAAAAAACCCAAAAAAAACTGCAAACAAAAATATGATAGTTCAGGAGCAGCAGAGTGGATGTACAGCAGTAATCTTCCAGAAGGTGCAGTGTTGTGTACCAGCTTTAGGCACTTTTTGTTTTGATATGGAGGGATTCTCATCTTATAACTGGCTGGGCCAAAATTTGAAGGAACTATATCTCAAAGTCAGTTACTGCAAGGACCACTGACACAGTCTAGAAGTTATTGTCAGTGAGGAGTTGTTGAGCAAAATGGGCTGTATGCTAGTGAGAATAGTGAATGAAAGGCATATTCACAATCCTTACCCTGTCCTGCAGTGCACGGATTCCTTTACAGAGGGGCTACCATAGTTCTCAACTTTCCATCCCCAAAATGTGGAACCCCGCATAACATAATGTGGAACTAATAGGTAAAATGAGGAACATTTACTGACAACTTCATCTAGAAAGGTTACAACCTGGTTAAAATGAGCTACTTTTTACTTATAAAATGTACTTTTGATGAATTGTTATGATTAAGTATTATTTGCCATGGATATCTGTTAAAAAATTCTTAACAATGAATGTGTAACAGACCCTTTCAGTGTGGAACAACATGGAACATGAACTTTTCAAGACACAAAATGAGGAACATTTCTCATAATGAGGTACAGTTGAAAGGCATGGGTGCTACAAGTGAAGACCATGAGCGTTACAGGATTATGAAATTATTTAAAGAGGAACTCTACAGAAGGGAAGAGAGCACACCACAGGAGAAAGAAACTGTATCTGCTGAGGAACTTCATTATTTTGGTTGACAAAGAGGAAGAATTGAAAAGGGGGGCTGAGGTACATGCCTTGTGCTATGACTAATAGGTACAGAGAATAAGTATTCAGGATTATAGGTGTGATAAACTGAGGGGCTGTCAGCCCAGCCAGCCAAAATTTTGTAAATAATTCTATGTCATTATAAATATTAATATGATCTACAGTCTGGTATCACAAGTGTAAGAAAACTGTGTTATATGCTGAGCTTCAAAAATGTAACCACAGTGCACCCTGCTGGATGAAAGCTGATAAGTAAAGAATTTTATGACTGTGTGTGATCTCAAGCTAGGAGACAGGATGTTTGCAGCTTTAAATTATTTCTATTGTCTTAAGACAGAGATAATTACTAGGTTTCACATGTAAAGTGTCTTTTATTGCTATGACTTCCTGGCACCTGCAGGTCACAGAAATGTTACATTTTGAGTTCTGTTAGCCTGGGAATTAAATCAGAAGTGACAAGAATGATGTAATTTGAAATAACTCAGCAGTAATGTGTATTATCAATTTAAGGACTATCTCAGAAAGAAAAAAGTGCATTTTGTATTTTGTCATGAAGCTGACAACTCATCAGCAATTTGCCTTGTAAGTAGTATTTAGATCTTAGTATTTCTCTTAGAGTTAGATAGGAATATAGCCAGATTAGTGCAGATGTTTTCTATATTTATGTGAGATTATACTACAATGTTGTTTTAAAGTATTTCCTGTGATTTTTGAACTCACTATCGTCATTGTGTTGAATTAATGAGTATTGTCTTGTGTTTTTATTATTTATTACTAAATATTTTTAAACCTTTTAACTGTGGCTGTTTTGTGTAGATATATTTAAGCTCTTAAAATACTTGCATGTATTTGGTGATACTGTACAAGCCACTCCAATAGCATTAGCTCTGGGTCACACTTACTATTTGGATAACAGTAACATTACATAGTAGAATTGGTCATCCTTTGGGAAGGGCCTTATTAGTAGCTGATAAGGGTGGTTGGTGGCAGTTGGTACTATCTTATGGTCTGGGCAGAAGGGGGCATAGCTAGTGAACCTGGACCAGCCTTCCCCAGGAGTGTCTGTGTGTTTGTATATAAATCATATCTCAAAGTGTGTGTGTGTGTGTGTGTGTGTGTGTGTGTGTGTGTGTGTGTGTGTGTGTGTGTGTGTGTGTGTGTGTGTGAGAGAGAGCTACTTGGGCAGGGAAACGAAGCACTGGTTGGACAGAGAGGGTGCTGGAGGTTTTGGCTTGACCACTCAGCTGAGATCTGAACCCTATAGCTGTGCTATTGGGGAGTCTTACTGGGGATCTGGAGAGAAAGGGAGAAACCAGCCCCAGACTGATTGAGATC
The DNA here is from genome assembly GCF_019279795.1 of Protopterus annectens. Classification (NCBI taxonomy): domain Eukaryota; kingdom Metazoa; phylum Chordata; order Ceratodontiformes; family Protopteridae; genus Protopterus; species Protopterus annectens. The sequence goes on along the minus strand of NC_056732.1, from coordinate 930,291,307 downwards.
TCTGTGTGCTCTTAAAGGAAATTGTACTTTACTGTGTGTATACTTGTTATCTTCCCAATGTGGACACCCCTTACTGGTGTTATTGTTGAGGATTGCCACTCCTTGATTACAGGGCCAGTGCATGGGCGTCACAATAGGAGCAGATTTTTGTGGGTGGTACAGAAAGGAAGATATCTTTGTACATATATGGAAAAATGCCATGGCTAGAAGAAAAAAAATCAGTTTTAGGAACTTGTCAGGGACTATTCAGGTGACATACGTTTATTTACTTTTCATGACAATCTCATTAGATAACAACCTATATCCAAGAGTGACCAGATGTGGTATTTCTACAAATGGGTAAAGTATGAACAGAGTACAAGAGAAATTCCTCTAGTATTTTTGTGGCATTTACAGAGATTAAGAAATTTTGCCCACTGTAATGGTAAATTATTTTCTATTCATTTTGAGGATGGAACATATAAAATGAAGTAAAATAAATATAGATTTTTTAAAGTATATTGCTTGACCAAGTAAATTATTAGAATTTTTTTGTTCAGATGTCCTTGTACATTGTGAAGTATTGTTTCATATTATATGCTAAGTCAGTCCCTCCTCTTCTCTGATAAGTGACACAAGATCTTTAACACCTATCTATTCTACCATCTTTTTTGTTACTAGAATTCTGTTTCAAGTATCATGCTGTACTGCAGAGACAGTATGGAGTTATGAACCCATGCTGACATGCTCTAGAATATTGCTTAGTCAAAGTATACATGAGACCAGCATTCTGTGCATCACATCACTAAATAAATAGCTAAAGTACTGCAGCAAAACATAATGCTTTGTTACTGGAAACAAATAATTATTTGTGGGATCCATGTCTGTATTAACAAGATAAACTGTTTCTTTCTTGGAGCACGAGTGGAAGTTTTTAAGGGTTTGCAATGATTAACACTAAAATGAGGACGAGGGGGCACACAAAAACAGCATAGGAATTCTAACATATCTGTCTCATATTTGTTGATTATATAAACTCCAATAATAGGAAAAAAGGAACCAAAATTGGCAAAAGGAGAATAAAAGAATAGGCCAGTATCTGGGGGATTTTTAGCATGGGTTCTATGGAATTCCAGGGGTTCCCCTACAGTTTGACAGGGGTCTTCCAAAAATTTCAGTATAAGAATTATAGAAGTGGTAATCAAAATCCATCTGTAGATTCAACAATTGTGCATAAGTAATTGAATCCAAGCTTTGCATTAATGGTACAAGCACATATAGTGATTTCATAACTCTGATTAACTCTCTTAGGAAGGTCAGAGCAATTTAAAAATTAATTTTAATAACAAGGTCTGTTGTCAAGTGAGATGCTTATGGAACTTCACTTCTGACCTAGCCAGTAGGACTGACCTTTGGTCAACTGGTGCCCTGGGCAAAAGGGCTCCACAGCACCCCCCAAATCACTTGGTGCCCCCATCCTGGCATATCTACACCATCCAGATGACTGGAAATGCTCCCCTGCTACAGCGGAGCCATAAGTAGCCATCTAGATGGTCTATGCCTAAGGCCAGCTATGCTTACAGATCAAAGTAAAGCAGACATTTGGATCCTAGGACATTTTCCTTTGGAACTACATCTAAAGCAAGCACAAATACTTTTGCCTTTACAAATCTCGTCAGTTGCCAGAGTTTACATGATTGAATGGAACTCGCAATTTCTTCTCTTCTCCTGGAATCTGTGCACCTTCTTAAGGAAATATTCATATTTTTTTAGAACTGAAGTAAATTAGAGAAAACGTCTTACTTTGCAAGGAACAACATGGAGATGTATTGTCCTTCCTTCTAATTCATTGTGGAAAAGACTTTGTTCTTTATAATTCATGTCCCAATTGTCTTAGTAAATTACATTTTGTAAAGCCCTGTTGAAGTTTCTATAAAATGTATCTTTCAAAGGTTTATTGCTTTACTGGTGAATGGTTATACTATTCATTTTTGTTAACTGTTTAAATGGTTATTTTGCTTGATTGCTAGACATTGCCTATCATCGGTTTAGTCCTAATTAGCATATTAATGTTGTGCGATTTCTACAATATGAATTGCACATTTTGAATATTGTTTATGTCACCTGTTGTCCAGGTTTCTTGTTCATTGTTTTAGATTTTGACAATAAAAATAGTTTAAATAGAAAAGTAGCTAACTCTACAACTAAATCTTGTTATTGACATAAAGGTATTCATATGATTTGGCCTGACCTTTTATTATGCGATTTATAAAAAATGAAAGTATAATGTTTGTTTGTGTTTTTCGACTTTTCCCGGTTAAGGGTCGCCACAGCTGAACTCTGGTCCACTAATGATTGGCAGTAGATTTTTACGTGCTGGCTTGCTGGGCCTAACGCACGACTTTCAACGAAGGAACACCCATTCACGCATGTTGCCACAAGGAAGACGTTCTAATTGAGAATCAAACGGGAAACGTCTAACTGTGAGGCGACAATGCTACCACAGCACCACCACCACAGTTTATAAAAAAATGAAAGTATAATATTTTTATAAAATTACATGGTCATAGTAAGTGGAATATGTGGGGTTCAGTGAGTACTATCGATGTATGTTACTACCAAGCATACTGAATGGGTGCCTGTGTGCTGCTGTATTAAAAAACATTCTTGGATTATTATATTTTCTTCTAACAACAGTATAATCTTTTATGTATTCAGCTGTCACTTTTAATTGTTTAATAATTGTATTGTTTAGTTTTCTGCACTATTGTTAACAGGCATAATTTTGTATCTTTTCACTTTTCATACAATGTCTGTACTTGGATTATCTTCGGAAGTGATCTCTGTAGAACTGATACCATTTATGTGATTAGAGTCAAATGCAAATTTCAAATTGAGTAGAGGTCTGTGCTCTGAATACTCAGATAGGGGTATAAATGAGGAGCAAATTTTTCATTTCACATGTCTTGGGGAAACAAATTTCCATTAAAGGCTGCGACTCATAATAGATACTTGGCACTACAAATCAGCCAGAGGTAATGGAGGCATACAGCAAAGAACATCCATGATATTAATGCTACCAATATTATTGGATGTCTGGTGTAGTGTTGTAGTGATGGTCAGGCATAACAAAATATCTGATTTACCTGAAGATGATGTTTCACTTCAGTCTGACTCTTGCCCTTGCTGGTAGTAAGCCTGCAGCAGTTTGAGAGAAAAAAATTCATAAGGGTGAATTGGGGGCCTAATGGGCTGGGTTAAGATGGTAAAAATAAAGAAAAGAATACATAAATAATTTTTAGCATTCTCTTTTGTGGAAAGGCAAAGTCCCCTATACAAACTTTGCATGAAGCTATTCCCTACCTTATCCCCTAATAATTATTTTTGTTCCAGATTTGTCACAGTTTAAGAATAAGAAATAATATATACCACATTTTCCTTTCTCGGCCTCAGACGTGTGGGCTTTGCTGTTTGGGGCATTGTTGTACAAATGCTGTCAGGGATAGTTTGTGGATGATGGATAAGAATGTCTGCGGAAGGGAATGGAGAATAGTAGGGATAGCAGGAGCACTGAAGTAGTAGCCTGTGAACTGATTTAATGCTGGGAATTCTACACCAAAAACAAGATTACTACAAGATTAATAAATGTACAATTCCCATAAGGTGGAATATGGGGGTGGGGGTGTCTGCTTCTGCTTGTATCAGAAAAGGTAGGATGTAGTCAGAGAGACTACGCAAAATGGCTTGGGAAGCTTCTATTTCTCTTCACCACTTAACTAATCCCATTCAAAGCTGTTTGATTTCTTGTCCTTCACCCTAGAGCATTTTCATCTCCATGTCAGTGGTACATGATCAGAACCACTTCTGTCTTTTATTTGTATCTCTTTTACGGCATCCAGTGTTATAACCCGGACTAAATCTGTCCTATTTGATAGACTGCTCTAGCCATCTGTAGTGAAAATCCTTTCCATATCTGGAAAACGTCTTCCATGTATCTTCACATCAATTGTTTTTCTGGCTTTCTTCAGGCCTACTTTCTTCTTACATAGATATTCCCTTTTCTATAACAATCTGTCCATTTCCCGCATGTGATCAAATTAAAATGTCCATATTGTTCCCCTGTCCACCTTATCCTCATAGCTCCTACACCTCAGAAATCATTGCATTATTCATATTTGATCAACTTGATATAAAGGGTGTATATTAGAACACCGAACATTCAAAATGTTGAGTGTTCCAATATCGAACCCTACCAATCGAAAATACTAAACATCAAACATTCAGAACAGCAAATTTTTTCCTAGGGAAAAAATTTGCTGTTCCAAAACACATACACACAACACAAGCACACCAAACAAACAGCAATCCACACACATACACCTAAACTCTTATACCTAACCCTACACTAAATACACCACTAACTATCCACTTACCTTAACCCATACCCTAACCCTAAGGTCCGTCACTATTGCACACTCACCTCACCTGTGCCCTAACTCACCTAACCCGCCCTAACCCTCATATCCACACAATCGTACACATATCTAACCCGAGCCCTAACCCTAACTCACCTAACCCGCCCCAACCCTCATGTCCACACAATCGCACACATACCTAACTCGCACTCAATCGCCCACTTACCTGAACCTGACCCATAACTTTCCACCAGAGAGCTGAAAATACCGAAGCAACAGAAACGGACAACTGAATTCTTTCCCTAGGAAAAAAGTCAGTTTTCTGCTTCTTCGATATTTTCAGCATTCGCTGAAAAGGGGTCGATATTAGAACACTCGACATTTTAAATGTTCGGTGTTCTAATATAGACCCTATATTAATATGTTACCACTTTTTCATTCCCTGCGTTTTACTCTTCTTAATAAAAAGAATCATCCCTACTTTTTCCACTGTCACAGTAATTGTCTAACACCCCTACAAGACAAAATCTCTCTCTACACACACACACACACACAAATTAAATTTATACATATATATGTGCATGTAAATTATATATATGTGTGTGTGTGTAAATTATATATGTGTGTGTGTGTGTGTGTGTGTGTGTGTGTGTGTGTGTGTGTGTGTGTGTGTGTGTGTGTGTGTGTGTGTGTGTGTGTGTGTGTGTGTGTAAACTATATACATATACATATATATATATATATATATATATATATATATATATATGTGTGTGTGTGTGTGTGTGTGTGTGTCCCCTTCAGTAGATGGAACATATAACAAGTTCGAACCTCATATGGCTGAGACCATATGTTTGAACTTGTAAATGTTCGATCGGACTGAATGGAGATCTCTGTACAGTGCAGAACGGGAAGATTTCCCTTTTCCACAATGTAATGCGATCTCGGAGTTGGTATATTTAAGTAAGGGGGTGTGAGGTGCAGGGGGCCATATCCCCCTGCCACAGATGTTTACTTTTGTTTTTTGTTGCTTTTTCTTTTTTACTTCAGTGTTTGAACTATTACAAATTCAAACATATGGTCTCAGACATATGTGGTTCGAACTTGTAATATGTTTGATCTACTGAAGTAGATCTATATATATATATATATATATATATATATATATATATATATATATATATATATATATATATATATATATATATATATATATATATATATGTATAAGAAGAAATGGAGTATCCACAAAAATCCACAAAGACATAGGAAGAACTTAGAGAATTAATACAGTGATCTGCAATCAAGACTGAATTGCAGACCCAGAATTTGTGAGGCAGAAATCATAACAATTAATAAACTGATAGTTAACACCTTGTCATGCACACCAAAGAGAGGCTGTACTGACAGAATAACATAGTCCATAGAGGTTAATAAAAAAGAACAACCATAAATCTTAATTTTCTGTGAGCCTTTTATTTTGCCCGAATAGAAGGAAAAGTCCTTTTACCCCTCTTTCATTATGTCATGAAAATCTAATTTGCTATTAAAATGAAGATGACTAGAATAAAAAAAAAACATTAGGAATGCTGTTCTTTAAAATGCTTGTGCTGTCATGTTTGCATTTACTTTAGCAATAAACAAAGATGTGAAATCATCACAGACTCTGTAAAATATTGTCTGGTATTATATTATCTAACACCGTTATAATAAACATCTACACAGTGTTCATGCTTTAATTTTTTTTCACCATGATTAGCTTCTAACTCGATTCAATGAGTGTAACAAAAAAGTGAATTAATGAAACATATTAATTTTGTGTAATGAGAGAATCAGAGAAATGCTGTTACAGTATTGTTGGTTTAATGTGATCCAAAGGAGTTCTGTTTTGAACAGTCTTGGATAGCAGCTACAAATTAAGAACATGAGATCTAAGACAGCACACGTTGTTAAAAAGCTGTCTGAAAGTGATTTCTTTCATCATGTGGATGTTGCAAAATTTCAGACAAGCTCCAGCGGTGCCAGGAGAAGAAAGACAAGATTCAGCTATGGATTAAACAATTTGCTGCACAGCTTAGCAAAATCTGATTGGCAGCTATGATTTAATGATGCGGCCTCTTATTTTTTTTAAGAGTGAGTTCTTTTGATGCTTTTTTTCATATTGATCAGGATGCAGCTTTTTAACTGACTGTGAAATTTTGACCAGCAGAGCATTTGTAATGAGGGTCACATTTTCAGTATAGCAGCTGGTTCAAAGAGAATAGATACACTAGTTCATTAAATCATTTGTTTACAAACATTTCACACAGTTGCCAACTTTTAAATAGAACAGTTCACCATTTTTCTTTACCATATTAGCATACTCCCACACATGGAAAATGGCATTAGATCTGGCAAGACAAACCTTCATTGAACAGTGCTAACAAAACATGTTATTTCAAATCAAATATCCCACATGCTTTCGTTAGTAAATAATTACTGCCCTAGAAGGAATGAATAATAACGTGAATGCTGAAACATACTGCACAACTATTTGCTTCCAATTTCTATGCAAGTTGCTAGGGTTTCATAAGTTCAGTCAACAATGCATGAATGCATAGATATTTTTTGTTTGATTCCACAAAAGAAACTGTTCAAAACATTGGCTTTGCTGCAGCAACTGTGACATGTCTGCCCTAATTATGCTCTACTATTGATAATAAGAATGTCAGCTTCTGTCATTCAAATTGTTTTGCACTTTTTAAAGACTGATTAAATGGGAATTGCACTTAGTCAAGACACGAATTTAGTGTTGTAAATGAACACAAATAAGTGTTCAATATACTAAATTGTATTTTTGGTATATGAAGGATTAAACCCTTTCTTCAACTATGCAGTTTATTTCCCACCAGCAAGTGGCCATGCTATTTTGTTTGCTTCCCTCATAGTACATTAGTGGAAAGAAAGTCTTGCTACCATAATGGGGATCACTGTTCCTTTAAAGTATATCTATATCTATCTAGTCATCTATTTATATATCTATGTAAGTATATATGTATCTATCTATATATCTATATATGTACATGCATACAGCTATACCAGTGACTGGCTGCATGTGTGGTCTTGTAACAGAATAGTGTAAATGCAATGAAATACTTGTCATCTTGTCTAGAAAGTTGTGCTTTGGCATTTTGACAGACTATATTTAAATGTCTCAGTATTTTCTCTTGGAAGAAATCAGTGGCTAGGCAACTATGAAATCTTGACTAATCTGCTGATAACCTTATCCCAGGTCTAATAAAGTGCTCCCAGTGATTCTAATCCCACCAGGAAAAGCTTCTCCCTACATGTCATTATTAGATCTCACTTATGTGTCTTTTTGCACCATACTTGTAATGTATCACCTTTACAGAGATTATCATAAGCAGTGCAAATAAGCAAGGTCACCAGCCCATTCTGCTGTCTTTCATCTCCTTAGTAAGGATGATCAGTGCATCCTGTTGTAGAAATTTAAGGAAAAGTATAGTCAGTCCATGTGAAGTATAGATGCCTGCATAAAATGATCCATTCCCATTTTTTGATTTATTTTATCGTGATCTTCGACATTAGCTACTAGTATATGTATAACAAGAGCATTGCTTGGTTTATATATAGAACCTGGTATCTGAGCGATGTCCTTGTGATTAACCAAGGAGGTGTACTCATACAACTTCTTATTAGCAATAGTTATGTCTACATTGGGTAGTACAATTTGCCGGAACTATGCTAGTTTATACCTGCTGTCTTTTGAAGATCTTCCTGAAGTAAATGGTCTAATTTGCTTAAGGTTCTAGGAAATGTAATTTGGTAAAACATCTACTTGTTTTCTCTGGTGTCAACATCTTGTACTAGATGTCCGCCATCCTTCATCTAGATTGGTATTTAGCAATATTTCACTATTAGGTATTCCCATGCACATTCCAAAAGAAAAAATATGGCAGCTTAGTCTCTATTTCTGCTGCTTGAGCACCTAACTTCTTATCTTTTTCTCTAATTTGTATTGCCTTAAGTTAATATTGTTCTTGCGGGCATGTGGACTTTATAGGACCAGGAAAAGGCCTCTCTTGCCAAGTTAATTTTCCACATTTCATTGTTTTTGCTCACTTCCTTCATACATTTCTTTGACATCAGTGATGGAAGACAGCCGAGGTACAGTATTGATCTGCCATTTTGGTTTAATGAAGTAATGGGCTGGGTATCCCAGTCTCCCCAACACTGGAAATATTGAAGAGAAATGTGGTCAAGGGCTCAATGATTTTCACATGGTGTGTGAGACATTCTCAAGAAAATAATCATGAAATTTAGTACCAGAATTTAGGGCGTCTTCTGAGTGAGACTGAAACACTATATTCCAAAGGTAAATTGAGATGGTCTTCAAATGATTCTTCACAGTTTTTTTTTACAATGTGAAAAGCTTCTATTAAAAGCAATTTTTTTTTTCCAATAATTTTTATTTTAATTTTTTTCATTTATATAAAACACAATCATACAGCATGACCATCGGTGACTGTTATACATTGCAGTCAATATAGTAACATGTAGGTCATAAAGCATATCTATTTACACTGTATACAAAGATGCTTTCTCATTCAATTTTATTGTTATAAAAACAGCACATGTGATAAGGATTTCAAGCCCATAGTTTGACTGTGTGATCATGTGTATATTTCCAGGTTCCTTTCTACCTTGCTACTATGTAGTATGTATGATGTTTTATGCTAATATGATGTTAAAGGTTTGTTCCCAAATTTCTCGGGCTTTCATATTTTTGTTTCTTTTATCCATTACTATTTTATGGGCTAAAAGATGTTTTATAGCTATTTTTTTGAATCCCTCCCAAGATATATTTGTAGGGTCTAACCATTTGAGAGCTATGTATAGCTTCATTAGTAAGAAAATTATTATACGTATATGGGCTTGTTTTCCTGATATGTTAGATGAGTGAATATGTAGAAGGGCAAATTCCCATGTTAGTGTTGATGTTTGATATCCCATTTTTTGCAGTTGTATCTTGAGGGAATTCCGGAGTTTGTACACACATTTGCAACTCCAAAATAAATGCATTAGGTCTGCTAACTGGTCCTTGCAGTGTGGGCAGTTTGGTGATTTGCATGCATTGAATTTGTGGAGTATTGCGGGTGTGAAATATGCATTATTATTTATCATGAGCTGCGTGTATGACAGTTTTTTAAGGGGTATACTTTTCAGTGTTAGATTGATTGCATGACATCTATGGATGGTTTTAATTTTCTCCAATGGTTAGAGAAAAGTAGGTCCTTCTGATATTTGATTTCGCCTATCATTTTATATGCATTAGATACTGTTTTCCTTGTTGTAAGAGTAGTCTTCTATTCAGAGTACAGTTTTCCATGTCATTATTAAGTATAATAAAGTTTTGGAGGTAGCTGGAACACAACTCTTTGACTTGTCTTAGAATTATTATATATGATTTGGGTAGATTTAGGTTATTTCTCATTTCTTGGGTTGTACAGTTAAGGTATGGGTAGATATTTTGGATTATTTTGTCCATTAATTGAGGAAAAGAGTTAAGGTCTAGTATCTTGTTATTTATTTTTAGATTTGGATTTTTATGGAGGGGTTGTAGTGTTTCCATAGCTTGCCCAAGGTTTAAGGAATGAAAGAGTTTTTATGTTATATTTATAGAATGTTTGAAGGGATCTTTAATGTTATAGGTTTGTAAATCTTTTTTGTTTAAAAAGGGAAGCACTTTGGGATTGATGCCTAATGCTTTAATGTACCTATAGAATATCGTCACCCAAGGAGGTGACCAAGTTTTCATTGTTGGGTTATGTTCTGCTATTCCCAATATTCTGTTAGTGTTGATAATAGAGTAATACATTTTAAAATCTGGCAGGTTCAGACCCCCTTTGCTTTTGGGAAGTGGTAGTTTCTGATACGAAATTTCTGTTTTTTTTGGGTTCCCATATGAATGTTGCTAGGAAGGTATGAATTTGTTTGAAAAATGTATTATGTATAGTTATCTGTGATGTCATGATTATATATGTTAGTCTAGGTAAAATGTTTATTTTGATTATTGATATTTTGGCCAGAAATGGTAGGTTAAGGTTATTCCACCTTTTATAGTCTTGCCATTTAAGAGTTATGTTATGCTGGTAGAATTCCTTGTTGCACTGGAAGAAAGTAATTCCCAGATATTTAGTTTATTCTTTAATTTTTATTGTATCTATTAGTGATATTAATGAGATAAGTTTGGGCGGCCTTAAGGAGAAGATATTAGTTTTATTGAGGTTTATTTTGTAGTTAGACATGACTGAAAATTGTTCAATTGCAGTTATTATTTTGGTTATGTCTGAGTTTGGTGTAGTGAAGTATATGTTCAGATCATCTGCGAAGGTGGTGAGATATACTTTGAAGTTATGTGTTGAGGGGGGGTTATGGTATGTGTTTTGTTTAATATAAAGAAACAGGGGTTGTAGGTATAGGTTGAAGAGAAAGGGTGATAACGGATATCCTTGTCTTGTTCTGTTTTTCATCATAATTCTATTTGACCATGTTTTATTTATATATAGGGATGTGTATGGATTGCTATAGAGAATTTGGATGATCTGAATGAAATTGATAGGTATGTCAAAATACAGTAATGTTTGAAGTAAAAATTCTAGGTTGACCCTGTCAAATGCCTTGTGGGCATCTACTACCATTGCATAGATATTAATATTCCTCTGATTTGCAAAATATATTAATGCATCCAATGTTAGAGTGTTATTGCTGGTCTGTCTTTGTGGTGTGAACCCAGATTGCTCTGGAGAAATGATTTTCTCTATCAATTTTTTTAATCTATTTGTGAGTATTGAGGTCAAAATCTTTGTATCTGTATTTTAAAAGGGAGATGGGTCTATAACTATCTGGGTTTTTGGGGTTTGCATGTTCTTTTAGTATGAAAATAGTTTTGGAGGCGTTGAAGTGAATATCATTTAATTTGTTATTTATTATATCGTTCAGCACATAAGTTTAGCAATTGGGGGGGGTGAAAGTTTTATAAAATTCTGACATGTCCATCCGGTCCTGCGGCCTTATGTGACTTTAAATGTTTAATTGTTGTGCTTATCTCATTGACAGAAATAGGCTCCATTAGTTTTTTTGTTGGTCTAACTCTAGTTTAGGGAATTTTAGTTTTTGAAGAAAATGCTTTCTATCTTCCTTAGAGGTTTATAATGTTTGTTTTCCATAGATTTGTTCAAATACTTTGATAATTTATTCATTTATTGTGTAGTTTTTGTCCTTGTAATTTATTTCTGATATATTTGAGGTGGTTTTGTGTTGAGAGATGATTCTGGCCAAGGCTCTGGATGGTATTTGGGCTTCCTCTGCATAATTAGCTAACATTCTTACCTCATAAAATGACAGCTTTCTGGTTTCTAACATATAGAGGTCTCTTTGCAGTTTTAAGAGATCAACTTCAGTTTGGCTTTTAGGGTTATTTAGTAGTTCTCTTTCTAGTTGTTCTATTTTCCCTTTCAATGTATACTCCTCTTTTAGTTGTATTTTTTATAATATGCTGCTTTTTTGATGAATGTTCCTCTGATTTGTGATTTGGCTGCAGCCCATTCTATGTCTATTGGGACTTGGGATCTGGAGATATTTGCAAGGGTTGTCTTTAATATTTCTTCAACTTCTTTTATTACATCTGTTTTGATGAGCAGGTTAGGATTCAATGACCAGTTATGACCTCTATTAGCTAAGTACAATTTTTTGTCCCAGTTGATAAACAATGTGACTTTGGAATGATCCAAGAAAAATCTAGTGTGTATAACTATTGTTAGATCCATGTTAATGAGTATGTCTGAGATTAAAAACAAGTCTATTCTTGTCCACATTTTGTGGCACTGGGAGTAGAATGTGAATTTTCCAGACTTATTCTTGTTATTCCCATATATAAAAGGGTCATATAGTTTAATGTCTTGTTTAAGTTCATTTAGAGCTATTGTGGCTTGTTTATTGTGCTTTAATTGGGTTAGATTTGTCTTTTTCTGGGTTTTGATATGTGTTCCAGTAACCCCCAATTATTAGTGATCTTTAAGTTGGTTTAGAATTGGGTAAAGTGACATAAGAAGTGATGGTTACTACAGGGAGCATATAGATTAAGCATCATTATGGGTTTTGGTAATCCTGGGTTTGTAAATGTTATGTAACACCATCTTCCCTCTTTGTCTGCCTTAGTCTCAAGTATTAAAAAATAAAACATGGAAAAGGCACCACGCTAGGAAGCAAAAACTGTATGTTAGCGCTTTCGTTTACTAAAAATATGTAAACTTCTTAAGACAATTCACAAACAAAAAATCAACCCTTAAATACTTTAAAAAACATGACATCATTTCCTGAAACATCATTTCCTGAAACAACCTTACCTCAATTTAAAGTAAAAGAACATAAAATGCAAAGTGTAAACTACATAAATCTATTCATAGATACTATGTTAAATTATTTTCTCATGAAATTCAGTATATTTTTTATCTTAATAAAGCTTTAAGTTTTAAAGTGCTCCTGATAGAGATTACATCATTTAAACCTGGTGGGACCAAAGCATTTAATTTCAACTGCCATAAAACTTCTTTTTCTTCAAGTTTTAGGCTAGTCGGTCCCCCTCTTTCATTCTCGGATACTTTTTCAATAGCCATGAATAAAAATCCATGCTCAGGGAATGATGAAATGTGCCTAGCTAGGGCATTGGTAGTGTTCCCTTTGTTAATTGCATAGTAGTGTTCATAAATTTTGTTTTTCAGTGGTCTATCAGTTTTCCCTATATAAAAAGCCTGGCATTTAGAGCACAAACTAAGATAGACCACCCCCTAGTGTTACAATTAAACTTCCCATTGATGTAAAACTTTTTTCCTTTTACTGTAAATGAGTTACTCACTTTTATATACAATTTTTACATTTGAACATCCCTTTATGTGGGCGGTGCACATTGGAATTATTATTTTCCAAAAGTGTTTCAAATTACATCCCTTACAAAAAAACACTTGAGGATGTTCATTAATGTGTTTACTAATTGATTGATCTTCTGATAAATAACACCAATTTTTGAAAATAATAGTTTTTAAAGATGGAGCATCCAAAGAAAATGTAGATGCAACTAGATGCAAATGAACCCTCTTTCTCAAAGCTCTTTACATTATTAAAGTCATGTAAAAGTGGGCAATCAAAAGAGGTGATCAAATCATCTGACAAGTCCACTCTAGATTCAATAGTTGTTTCATTCTCTTTTAACTGTAAAATTGGTTTAAATAAACCACTTTCCCTTTTATTTTTCACCTCTTCAATAAGTTCACCCACCAATCTAGGTGGGTACCCACGTTTCATGAACATATCTTTTAATAACATACAATCTTGAAAAAAGTCATCCTCCAAAGTCACCATCCTGGCAGCCCTAACGAGTTGTCCTTTCACCACACCCCTTTTCTGGTGGTAAGGATGGCAACTGGAGAAGTGCAAAAATGCATTAGAATATGTGGATTTCCTAAAAATCTTGGAAGTAAAACTATTTTTCTTAATATTCTTTCTTAGTTCCACATCCAAGAATGAAATCCGTTCTGTTTGGAATTCCCATGTAAATTTCAAAAAATTGGTGTATTTAGTAATTTGTTCAACAAAGGTAGTGGCAGAGGCGATATCTCCTCTCCACAAAATGAATATATCATCCAAGTAACGGGTGTACCATGCGGTCCTCTCCTGAAAGATGATGTCAATGAACAAATGATGCTTGTTAGAGCTAGTGTTTGTCAAACTGCTCCCCAAGCAAAGTTTGAAGTGTCATTGTTGACTGACTGCTTTGGAGGAGGAATGGAGAAGGGGAAACCTAAATTTAAAGATATCTATTGTCTGCACTGAAAGATTTCACTTCTGACAAACTCCAGCACTGGGATTTGAAAATATAAAGGGTGCTGGTGCTGGGACCAAAGAAATTTCAGATACCACTGTATGTTTATCTGTAGAGTCTTGCCAGGGTTATCATGCAAATAATATATGCCACGAGATCCAAAATGCTGAGGTATTCCCTCTGAGTGACTGAAGTCTGAGTGGAAAACCTTAGAAATAATATCTAAATAAAGATTTTTTTTTCCTGTGGAAAGAATGCTCTTTGAATTGAGGTGTCTAGTTTACAATCCAGGAACACAATTCTGTCTGAAGGAGTCAAGAAAGACTTTTGAAATTTCCCTTGGAATCTCAACTTTTATAAGAGATATCTCACCCAAGAGAGAGAGAATCCTGACACTTTGAAAAAATCTGTGGAAAGATAAGAAAGTCATCTAAATATGGAAAAGTGTGGATAACCTGTCACTTGCAATAAGCTATAACTGGAGCTGCACACTTTGTGAACACATTTGATGCAGTGGCTAGTCCAAAGGGCAAGGCAGAGAACTGATAATGTGATCAAGACAAACAAAACCTTAAGAAATCGCTAAAGTCCAGATGAATTAGAATGCGGTGATAAGCATATTTTAAGTCAAGTGTTACCAGGAAATTTGTAAGAAAAAGAGGTATCAGGTTCTGAAGTGACATCATTTTGAATTTGGGTCCTACCAGAAACAGGTTTAAGAAAGAAAGATCAATAACTGGTGTCCAAGCATTTTTTTTCTTTGGCACTAGGAACATTCTTGAATCAAAAACTTTCCCCACCTGGGAAGGAGGAACTGGTTCTATCACTCCTTCGGACACCATGTGATGAACAGCAGGTGGAAACAAAAGAGTCTGATCTGGAGGATGAGATATGACCCCTGGAAAGGAAGAATTTCCTCTCACGGCCATCTGTAAGTCTGATGAATGATTTACAGAGCCCATTTGTCTTGAACAATCTGTTACCTGATAGAAAAATGGAGATTCAGTCTTTCTGGTTGAAAAAAAATGGGTCAGACTCGAACGAGGTCAAAAGGTCTACTGAAAAGTCATTCAGACATGTTGAATTGTCCTTGGCTTTGGAGGTAAGAGACTTCTTTTTGTAACCCCCTTGCCATTTCTTTTTAAATGTCTGTTTACCTGAAATTTGTTGCAACTGTTTAATGTTTTTTTTTTTTGACAAAATTGGGTGAGGAGAAAAAGATTCTTGGGAAATTTGAAAAATTTTAGGGATTCCCTGGACCAACTTTACCCATTTCATCCCACATTCTGATCACCTCTGCAGCAGAGGGGCTAAACAGTAAATCTCCATCAAAGGAAGAATTTAAAATCTCATGTCTAACATCATCTGGGAGGTTGTGAGAATGAAACCATGCAAATCTCCTCGAAACAATACCAATGGCCATAACTCTGGAAGATGTATCAATATAGCCATACAAACACTGCAAGCAATGAGCAGTGGCCTGTGCAGGAGAAGAATCTAAGTTAATATCTATTTTTCCTCACAAGAAGAAACTGTAGACAAAACACTCCTCAGACTTTCACAATTTGTCAGAATAAACTTTAACATATAAGCCTGACAATTCAAAATTTAGAAAATCAAACCTGCAGAAGTTTACAGTTTTTTACCCATACCCATCAATAATTTTCTCATCCTTCTCAGATAGAGTAGGACTGGAATTAGCAGCAATGAGATCCACTAAAGCTAGAGCTGGTGAGTCAGGTTTGGGAATAGTGTATAAAAATGTAAAAGGCTGAGAAGCGTATTACACCCTATCTGCTTAGGGGCAGCTGCCTGACTATCAGTAAAATTGCTGATGTTGTGCCCCTCCATGTGTTGCTAGCAGCCTGCCCCCATTCCTCATATTCTCCCTCCTCTCTTTCAGCTGCAATTACTTAGGTTTGCCACAAGATGGTAGTGTAAAACCTTCCTTCCCCAACCATAACCACCAGTGCTCTAGGACTGAGTTAGGCTTTCCCCACTGTACTTGGTGTTTAGCATTCACGCTTTAGCTCACTCTTTGCATTTGGTTACAGTCCACTTTTACCCCAATAACCATTGTATCCCAGTCTTTCCTTACCTGTGCTCTCTTATTTCCTTACTGTAAATTTCCAATTCCACTGATTGTTCCTGTAGGCTTCCTCCCCTCTCAGCTCTGTTCCCCCTTCCCAACCGACGTACTTTCACCACTCCCCCTTTCTGGACTTTCCCACTTTTCTGCTCTCTCTGCCCCTCCTCTTCTTTTGCACCATTCATTTTTAGCTTCCCTGTCCTCCCCCTCCCTAGCTTATCACATTATCACTCTCACCTTAGCCTCTTTGCCACGCCCCCTTTTCCTGCCCCACATCCCGCCCCCAAGTCTACTTAGTTACCTTACCTACTTGTGCCACCATTTTCAAACTCCATTCCCCTGCAGGCCTGTCCTGTTCACCACAAGCTGTTAGCATTGCCCAAAGTAAGCATGTTTTATCAATGGCCCGCAAATGCTCTGCATTAGAAACAGTGTTGAAACATTGTATCGTCTGCGCTGACTATCAGCCTCTGTATCTATAATATGCACTGCTAGCTCTTACTTGTGATTGTTACACTACATGTAAACTGTGCTGTTACGTTTTTTGTGAGTCTCATATAACGTATTCTATATATTGCATTGCCATATTCTAATGTATGACTCGTTTTTATCAGCTAATGTGTAGTTGCAGATTGTGTGAGGCTTGTATAACTTGGTATTTGCCTTGAGTGGCTGGCATAGGCTAGACCCCAGAAATGGTCTACTATCTTAGAGTACCCTAGGTTTGTTGTTAAATAAGGGCTCCAAGACCATTAAGTTTTGTGTTGGCATACCTACTTCAGTGGTTCATGCCCTGATACCTGTGCTGGAATCTGGAGGCCTTGCATTGGCTTGCTCTAACCCCACCACAATTTTTACCAGTACAATCTGACTGTATTATCAGGTCTCCCTTCTCGGTCTAGTTGTGAGAACGCATTGTCTCAGCAGGGCACCTGTGTATGCCTATCCACTTGCCCTAATGGACATTTTCGAGTAAGACTTCTGCCAGACCGTCTTTTCCTCGAGTAATTCCAATGTCCCTACCTGGTAAATGGTGCCATGTGGGACTCCCTATGTAGCCCATAGTCTACTACTGCAATTTTAATAGCCTACCTTCTTGGCCTGCCCCTAGGACTTGGGTGGAAAATGCAAACTTAATAGTTGTGATTGTCAGTACATATCAAATGCCCCATGCTAGTGTTTCCCACTCTCTACATCCCTTAGTGTTCTGTGTAACATTTATATAGGAATTAGTCAGTAGAGTGATTATTCCCCAAACTTTGGTTTTAGTTAAATTTGGCAGTTTATTTTGTGATTTCTGCTCGCTATATCTTTGGACCCTCTGTTTTATAATTACAATTTCAGGCAGTGTGTTGACTGGTTATTTTCCCCACTTTGGTTGTAACTTCAGGGGTTTTGAGAGCGTCACTTGCATGCCACTCATATATACTGTGCAGGCGATCCCTGCTTGCTACTTCCCTGGGCTCTCTGCATGTAATATAGCAGGATGTAGTGTGTGTGGGTGTACTCTGCCACATTATTTCCATTCTGCTCATGTTAGGATCCCTGTTTCCTTTTAAGTGATTATAGGGAAGGCAAGCTATCCTGTTGTTAGACTTCCTAGTAATAAGTCATGGAATAAGCCATTTTTCCTTCCATTTCTGTATTACTTTCAGTAAGGCTTGGTTAGGCACGGCACTTTTAGATTATCTGAGTTATTGAACAACAGCTGCCGAGCCATGATTGCATTCGCCGATCTTTTACTGTTACCACATTAGAATCTGCTTCATACTGTACCTACTGTTGTTGCCTCTACATTGGTTTAAATATCCGGCACAATGTGATGCTTATATGCACATCTGCTGTATTTATATGTACCACTGGTATCTGTATAAGCATGCTCTATGTCGTATTTGAGTTAACCTGGGACACTTCTACAGTATTTTATCTGTACAACCTGGTATATCACAGTATATTAGCAGCTTAAACCTACTCCTCTCAGCTATCGCTCTGCATACTCACCTTTATCTCCTGCTGTCATCAGTCTCCCTTCCTGATGTATTCGTATTCTTTTCTCCACACCTACACTTTCTCATGCTCATGCCTATCCTAGCCTCCAGCCTCTCCCTCTAGCTCTCCTGTTTTCCTAGCTTGTTCTTTAAGTATTACTTTTGCCTCTCCTCTCTCTAATTAAATTACTAAACATTTTTTTTTCTCCATTACAGCTTACTATGTCCTGCCCTCCCATCTTCCAAGGGGTTTCTCCCTCTCACCACTGGGAACTTTTCAAATCGTGAAAACAAAAAAACACCAAAAAGGGTTCCTATAAAAGATAAGAATCTTGCTGCTGCCTAACATTATGCCAGTGTACGTGCTTCAAATTTAGTGTCTTTTCTCTGCTTATGTAGTCTGCCTAGTGTTGTGCCCCTCTGTGTGTTGCTAGCAGCCTGCCCCCATTCCTGATATTCTCCCGCTTCAATCGTTCAGCTGCAATTACCTAGGTCTGCCACTAGGTGGTAGTGTAAAACCTTCCTTCCTCAACCATAACTTCCAGTGCTCTAGGATTGAGTTAGGCTTTCCCCACTGTACTTAGTGTTTAGCATTCACGCTTTAGCTCACTCTTTGCATTTGGTTACAGTCCACTTTTACCCCAATAACCATTGTACCCCAGCCTTCCCTTACCTGTGCTCTCTTATTTCCTTACTGCTAAACTTCCAATTCCACTGATTGTTCCTGTAGGCTTCCTCCCCTCTCAGCTAAACCCGCTCCATTCGCCCTGCGGGCTCACTATGCTCCCCTACCCTGCCCCCAGTTCCCAACGGCCTCCAGCACATCTACATTTATAGCTCTCTAACCACTCCCACATAAACCCTACCTATCAGACTAGGTCCATCCCTCCCTCCACACCCTATCACTATCCTAGGCCTATTGTCTTACACCCACCCACTCACTACCCACTGCTTGGTTCATCCTCCACCCTCAACATCCTTGTCTATACATCCTCTCACAAACCATTGTAATCTACACCTCTCATATTTATTAACCATCTCTCTTCTTACATGTCCCTCTGACTTAACTTGCATCTAACACCTACCATGCAAACAAAAGCTGCTTATGCTCTACTACCCTTATTTCAAAGCCTAATCCTCTTCTACCTGCTCTACCCTACTAGTCTTCCACAGTTTCAGTACTCTCCTCCGTTTCACACAACTGCAATTTACTTTAAAAAAGACTCTCCCTCTACTACCCAACCCTCCTCCCAGCTCTACAAATATAATGAATCTTTTCTATTTCAAAGGCAGCTCTTCCTTACTCCTAGTAAACTACTTCCCATACCCTCCAAGCTAACCTCATTAGGTTTCACTACCCACACATATGACCCATTAGAACATAGATACCTATCCATTCTGTACTCAGAATTAGTTACCCTCCTCCTCCGCTCTAGACACATACACCCTAACCCAGGGCCTTCACACAACTCCTCCTCCAAACCAAATTCAGATAGCTCCCCACAAATCTCTTCTCCTTGCTACAGTTAATGCCAGGAGCCTTTGTAATAAAATACCTGCCTTTCATGCCTGGATCTCCCATAACAAACCTGATATTCTCACAGAAACCTGGCTAAAACCACACATAAACGATACCAAAATTATGCCCCCTAACTATAAACTTATAAGAAGTGACAGACCCCAAAAGAAAGGTGGAGGAGTAGCCTTACTCTTCTCCTCCTCCTTAACAGTGACAACCTATACTAAGCCCACACCCTCATTTGACACTGCTGAGCTAACCTTCACCCTTCTCAAAGTTAAAAACAATAAAACTTTATGCATTGCCACCCTGTACATACCACCTGGTAACAACATCCCGATTCTTGAAGATATTCTTGCCTGGTTCACCTCCAGCATAAACAATGAGACAATAATCCTAGGTGATGTCAACATTAACTGGTCTTCCATTGACTCATCTACCCCTTCTCAAAGCATCAACCTATATAAATTCACTCAGATAACCAAAACCCCTACTAGACCAAATAAAGATTACACCACAGGTAGCATCCTTGACTGGATACTAGTCTCTCACCCAAACCAAATTTCTGATAGTGGTACTCTCCCTGACCTCCTTAGTGACAATCTCCCTGCCTACATACGACATTCCCCTTCCACCCTCCTCCTTCAGCACAAACACATTACTACCCGCAACATGCAAAACTTCAACCCCCTACTTTTCTCTAATGCCTTAAAACAAATAGACTGAAACCCTCTAAAGTCCCTCCCTTTAGATGCCGCTGTCTCACTTTTCAATAGAATTTTCACTGATATACTTAACCACTTTGCCCCCTGTTGAACCAAAAGACTCAAATCCAAAACAGCCCCCTGGGTAACCAAAGACACAAAACTACTTATGCATCGCCGAGATAAAACCTGGAAATACTATCAAAAATGCAAAACTCCCAACTCTCTTGCAGAATACAAGCAACTGCGAAATCAAGTAAAAAAACAAATAGCCACTGACCGTAAATCCTATTACCTTAAACTTCAAAATATTCATAAAACCAACTCCAAAAAGTTTTGTAGTAGTATTGCAACAATACTATCCCCAGGTAAAAAAGAGAACCCTTGCCCTGACCCAGATGCACCTGACCTCCACCTAGCTACCCAATTCAACTCCTTTTTCATTGACTCCATAGGCAAACTCACCTCCTCTTTCCCTAACAATACCCCCCCAACATAACTGAAACCAAAAATTCAACCCCCAGTAACTCTGAGTCCTCCCCATTTACTCTCAAATCCATTCCTACCCACACTATAAAAAAGCTCCTACTAAAGTTAAACCTTGCTCTAATGCACCAGATGACATTCCTTCCAACTTTCTCAAACTAGCTGCTGATGGCATAGCCTTTCCAATCAGCATCCTAATTAATTGCTCCATTCGAGTCCTATGTACCTTACCTCTAGAAAAAAAGTCTTCATCATCCCCCTCCACAACGGAGGTAACAATTGTTCAAGTCTTCACCCTATTGCCATCCTATCCCCTATCTCTAAGATACTCGAAAAATGTATTCACCTCCAACTATTACCCTACCTACTGAACAACTAACTACTAACTTCTACCCAACATGGGTTTAGACCAGGACATAGCACCACCACTGCCCTTCTTTCCTTCCTCGAAATCATCAACTCTGCTCGCGACCAGTGGTGGCTGGTGACTTCAAATTAAAGGGGGGCTGCAGGAGACAGCTGAATGGGTGGGACCAATGGGAAGGGGTGTGACCAACTAGAAAGGGGTGGAGCTATGCTCAAAAACACAACTGGAACTTTAATTAAATGTGTTGCCCTGGGTGCCAAACCGTCATTACGAGGGTCCAATCAAGACAAAATGAAGTGTAGAAGAAAAAAATGTTTCAATGCATTGGCTACATGACAGCTTACTTAATATCTAGATGGAAACAAAAAGGTTGTGAGGCATGAAAAAATAAAATTACTTTTTAAATACATTACTGGAATACTAGTCAAAATCAAGTATAAAAAACAAGCTTCTCCTTGCACTGCAGTTCTAATTATAACTTATATTTAGCTTTATAAAAGTACCAAGTAACATGCTGAAAGTAGAAATCTCTGTGATACCCCCACTTGTAAAAATGTGTCTTATCCAAAAAAGACCTGCTGCCTGACAACAACTATCTATTTGTTTCATGGGGAAAACATGATCAAAGTAAAAATGAAAAGCAAACAAGAAACAAGCTCAAGATAAATTGTTTAAAGGATTACTGCACAGGTTATGGATCACACATGATAGATTGGCACTTTGTTTAGTTTACGGGTAAAGCTTGCAAAGATGACTGCAAATCTCCAACAAATGTAATGAGCTTCTGAAAATACTGTAATCCTGTCCTTTATTACAAATGCTGTCATATGCATTTCAATACCCAAGGTTTGTACATTATCTGATTATGTAAATATTCTCTGCATGGCAACAACAAAAAAGCTTTCAGTGTTGGCAATTATTTAACAGTATGCTTATTAAAGGTTACTTGCATCTTACAATCTCAGACAAGCTTACCCAACGGTCATTAAAGCATTGCTACTTAAACACAAAGCAACAGGGCACTGTGACAGCATGCATTTTCTGAATAATAAGCATAAATCAACAGTATAAAAATATGACAGAAAACCAGAACATTCTGCAAAATCAAGGACAGATGAAAAGCCACTGTTGTACTTGTGTCTACCTTGGGTGGGGGAATACTCTGCACACTTACACTGCATAACTGCTCCTTGCCTTGCTTGGACACATCCAGAGTTACTACATGGGGGAGTGGGGTGCAACAAGTATGTCACAATTTGAAATGTCTCTGGCTGATGGTGATGGCTCTGACACTCATACCTCTCAACCTCAGAGCAAGAAATCTGGACAAAGCCATACATAGAAGTGGGACACAGAACCAAAAATAAGGATAATTTTTAAATATTGCTCTTATAAACTTAGAAAGATAATAGAATAGTAGTAGGTCTTGCATTAGTATGAATTTTCTGAGGGGTATGAAATCTGAAACTCAAATGTCTGCCATTATTTTCTAACTTCAATCTTTAATGATTTGCCACTAATTTGCCAGAAAACCACAATTTTATGAAAAACAGTCCAAAAATGTGATGCAAAAATATAAAATTGCCACACAATACAGCTGGGAACCTGTCAAAGAAGGGACACCTTTTTAATATTAGTACTGTTGACTTGAGCAACTGACAAAATAAGAGCATCTACATGCATTTCTGAAATAAAAGTAATATATAACTCTGATCATTACAGTTATTTATAATTGTAAACCCTCCACATTTTCTTCCAAGATTGCCATTTTGCGGAGGGGTTATTAGGGGGAGAGCAACATTTTGTGCCAAAATTGGGGACAGTTGAGAGGTTTGGATATTCCTAATTCTATAAAGCAATTTATTTGCACGTACCTCTCAACCTCTTAATGCAGGAAATCTGGACAAGGCCAAATAAATATATTGGGGGAACAAACAAACAGTACTAAAAATGCTCTTATATAAACTTAAGACAGTTGATAGAATAACAGGTCTTGCTTTAGCATGCATTTTTCTGAAGGTTATAACTTCTGAAACTCAATGTCTGTCATTATTTAGTGACTTCATTCCTAAATGATTTGCCAGAAAACCACAAATTTTATGAAGAACAAACCAAAAATAAGAAGCAAAAATTTATTCATTCTGCAAAAATCCGGACAGTTGAGAGGTATAGTTCAGCTGGGGCTGTCTGAGTTTGCTGCCCTTCCTCCCTCACAAAATCATGGTCGAATGGAGCCCCCCCCTGCAGCCATTACAATGTCCCATTCCTTGGTTATTTCGCCCCATTTACCATAAACACTGTAATGTGCATACTGCTTTACTTCTGCGAATATTTGGATTTCATTTGAAAGTTTTATTTTGCATTTTACAGCACAAACCCTCATAGATATATGTTAAACAAAGCAATGCAGTCTCACAATGAAAATAGAATTAGCATTAAAACTTCTCTGCCCTTGAAACTCACATTCATTGAAACAGCATTGAAACTCACATTCAAAGAAAATACATTTTGCCAGTGGCAGACAAAGATTAACTTTGTGCTGTTTTCAAATCATAGGCCCCTTAAACACGAAACACACACATGCTCTTTGATACACCTTTCTGATTGTATTAAATTATATTCCTTGTACAATACAGTACGAGTGCATTTTAAATTTATTGTTTTGAACATTTTTCCAGTAAACAATGAAACAAAATGCATGCACCAATAATGACAAAACTGCCCAATTCAGAACATTTCCATCATAAAAGTCTATTAAAACTTACATTTTCATCATAAAAGTCTACTCAGACTTCTACAGTCCACCAGTATCAGTAAATATGCACAATCTCTGAAGAAGTAAAAGTCATCTAAATAATTCCACATTAAAGAAATCTGTAACTAATTAAGAGGTTGCTGCTAGCAGACAACTTTATATGTCATTGTTTCATCTACAAATAAAGTGGCTATTGCTCTTGAGGAATAAATTGCCCATGTTGCATTAAAAAAATGATAAGCAGTAGGGAATGGATGGCAAACTGATAACAAGGTCATAGTTGCTAGGTATCTTTGCCAAAAATTGACTGCAGCATCCACCCCATTTACAACACAGTACAGTCTCAGCAATGCAGCTACCTACTGTGGGAGTAGAACCCACAGCCTTCTGCATCAAAAGGAAGTACACTACCTGTTGTACTATTAACAATGCAAGTAGACTCACCATAAGCAGTGCTAAACTTTTGTTCCCCTGCAGCTCTCAGCTGCTTGTAAAATCTACTTGACACTCTGTTGTATCTCTGAACTTTGCAGCACAAGAAATCTGGAAAAATACACAATTTATTGGGGGGGGGGGCAAAAGGACAAAAAACAGGGACACATTTTAAACATTGCTTGTATAATGTTGGAAAGTTGCTACAATAAAATGCTGTGTTACCACCATACATTTCACTGCCAAGTCTTGAACACAGGGGAACTGTGTGCAAAACACTCAGAGCAACATACTACTATGCCAAATCAGCTGTTTTGTGAGAGAGAGGAAGACTGAAACTTAAATGACTACCATTTAGTGAATTCAGTTCTCACCATAGCTGTCAACCTCTTAGCACAAAACACCTGAACAAAGCCAATAATGGGGGAATACAGCCCCCAAACATATTCAGTGAATTCAGTTCTCACCATACCTCTCAAACTCTTAGCATGAAACACAAATACAAAGCCAGTAATGGGGGAAAACAGACCCCCAAACATATTCAGTGAATTCAGTTCACACCATAGCTCTCAACCTTAGCACAAAAAACCTGGACAAAGCCAATAATGGGGGAATACAGCCCCAAAAATAAGGACAAATTTCAAATATCCATGCTATAAACCATGTACTTTCTGAAAAATATGAAGTCTGAAATTCAAATGCCTGTTATTTTTATTTAACATTTGTTAACCAGGAAAGTCTGACTTGGAACAAAAGTCAATTTTCAGCAGAGCAGGGAGAAACACTCCAGACATGTGTTTGTAAGATAGGAAGACATGCACACTCCCCACAGAAAGCACCCCAGCCAAGAATGAAACCAGAGAGCCTGTAGCTGTTAGGCAACAATTCTACCAGTGCACCATTGCACTACTGACTTTGCCAGGAACAACAAACATACAGAAATCACAGATCTTATGAGAAACAGAACAAATATGATGCAAAAACCTGCAAATTATTTGCAAATGGTGGTGAGTAGGGAATTCACACCCTTACTACCTGCATCCAAGGTACAGGGCTCAAACCTGAGTATTCTCTACCAACCAGTATGTAGCAATTGGGGCATTACACACACACACACACACACACACACACACACACACACACACACACACACACACACACACCAAGCAAGAGCAAACAAGCAGGTTGCTACTGCCCCCCCCTAAGAAGAAATCCTGTAGTCACATTCAGTTATACATGACACAATACAGGCAAATCAAAATCAGAGTAACCAGATATCAGGAAATTTGTCACCTGGTGATTTTACTGTCCTATTCCATCTTTAGTCATATTTTGTATCTGCTACTGCTTCTACACTCACTGATTTTGATTATTATTGATTCAAAAATGAGCAAAAGGTTAATGGGAAATGTGGGTGAAAAATAAAGAAGATTGATATAAAAATAAGCAATAGGTTAAAGATAATCAGATATGTTGATGACTGCAAATAGGGTAACATCATTACTTCACTGAAAGATGTTGAAGATCTCAAGATGGTCTACAAAAAATACATACCGAATGCATTGTAATTGCCTCCTCATTAATGTGAATGTGTGTATTATTATGAGATATGACATAAAAGACGCAAACTATTGTTACAAAATGCATGTTCAAATTATAAACAAATAGCACTATAACTAAAGGTCCAGGGGCAGTGGTAGACAGCATTTTAAACTTTGACTAATGTGTAGGTACCAAGGTTAGAAAAACATGTTCTGTGGCTCTTCAAATTCTAAAATGAATATCAAGTAGCTAAAGGGAAATCAGTGCAGCACATTATAACTCACTGACCTTACTCTTTATTCATACGTATGCAGTTACACTGACCTTACTCTTTATTCATACGTATGCAGTTACTAAGATTGCATTTTGGGGGACTACTGAGGAGCATAGCCCAGATTCCCAGTTGACTTGAAATACCGTCTGATTAAGTGACTTGCT